>NW_008684913.1:4831-15040 GCF_000695815.1 Acanthisitta chloris | reverse complement strand
CTACAGCAGATCTACAGAACTGGGCTAACGAAGTGTGCAGCCAAATCAAAGGAACAAAGGTAGTCAAAGATACTAGCATTTTCTCTTTGTGCAATGTTTTCTTCATGATATTCCTGACACTCCTTCTGACACAGATTCCATGGTAATGTTTGGCTAGAAGACAAGTATTGAGTTCCTCAAAAAGTGCTCAGAGCTTTGGCTTTGTTAGTTTGGTTTTTCTGTAAATGTGAGGCATATGAAATCACTGTTCACAAATAGCTTCTGAACCTGTTCTCTGGTTTCAGCCAGTTTTAACAGAGATAGAGGTCTCTGTGATTATTAAATATTTATGAGGAGAAAGTTAAACATGAGCCCACCAGTTGCTGAACACCTGACACTGCCCAGGAGAGAGCCTTTCTAAATCCTAAGGGCAGGAAAAGCTTTAGCTGAGTTTGCCCCTGGTTACATACTATAGTGTTCATGGGGAAGAAACCTGGATTTGGGGCAATGCCAAGAATGCAAGGCATTAAGCACAGAGCCATCAGCTAAAGAAACTGCTTGAAGAAATGCTGCTTGTTCATTCAGACGTGGAAAAAAGGAAGGGCTTTTGATCTGGAAGCTCATCAGATCCCATCCTTGAAACACTCAGATTGTTGCACTGGTTCAGGTTGTTTGCATGGCCTGCTTCACACCATGGACATGGATTGAGGTGTCCCAGGTGCATGCTGTCCCCACCAACCCTTCTAGGAGCTCTGTCTAGCTTAGCTGTTAAAAGACTCATATTCCAGTGCTAAAAGAACCAAACCCATACCAAACAAACCTACTTTTTTGAGCAGGCAGTTCCTCTTTTGTGTCATAAGTGTTCATGCAACCTCCTGCCTTGGCAGCCACTCAGATCCTCCGGGACAGAGGAGTGAATCAACAGCAATTAGTGGCTGGCAGCATTTACACTCTCTCCCTCTTCTATGCTGGAAGATCTGAACAGACGCTAGAAATTAAAGGTATCAGTTCCCAAATATCCATCTTTAGAACACAACTTGCATGAACTGAAGGAAACCCTTGAAGTATTTCCCAAGCCCATTTTTTTTTTTTTTGAGCTGCAACCAAAATACAGTTTTTCTTTGGCAAGTACTGTGACAACATGTTCATGGGCCTTTGCATTTGTTGTCCTAACTTTCCAGGTGAAAGCAACCTTGCTTGCATGACTTCTCTTTTTCTAAATTGTCTCAGGCCTTCTTAATCAACCCAGGTTTTCTTCAGTCATTGCTAATACTAAAGATTCAGCCCCCAGTAAGGCCTTTACAATGCTTCAGACACATGGAGGGTTTCCAAAACCTTATAAGCAGTTAGGTGGGTCTTACTGATGGCCTATAAGGAACAGCAGAATCCAACAACTCTTCTAGATTTATTAGCTCTTCTTAAGTGCCCTTGTAAGAACTAGGAATAGTCATCTCACAAAATTAAACGTTTTTGCCCCCCAGGCCACCAGATTTTTTTCTGAACACCCGTTGAGCCCAGCACCATCAGTCACAGTTTCACAGCAGAATAGAATTACACTTCAGGCCTCAAACAGCGCAGTGCTACGCAATCTCAGCAGCTCCACACAGAGGAATAACCATGATCTGCCATTTCCTTCTTTATCAAGAAAATAACTTTCTGCTGATCTCTTTATTAAAGATGTTTTTACTTTGAATTTCTTTCAGGAGCCTCCCAGAGATGCGTTTGTTACTGTGAACATTACGAATGCTGTTGTCCCCCAGACCTCTGAAGGCACATGTCTTCTGGGCCCCACTGGCTCTCCTGTCCCTGGCAACTCATGCTGCACCAGTGATCACAGGAACAGGAGCCCCAGCACAGAGCCGTGTGAGGCAGGAGATTTTACTGTGGGAACTGAGACTGATGATTTCCGTTTCCCACCTGTTCCCATGGAAGATGAATACATGGATAAGGATCTCAATAACCCTAATTATTTATCTTTCCTAAGTCAGACTGCCAGTAAAACTGTGTCATCATTTTCAGAACCATTGGAGGCAGGGGAGAATGACAGCTTGAATCAGTACTTTTCAGGGATTGGGAGCACAGAAGACATATCAGTGTCTCAAGGCCTTCACCCTCCCTCCAACACAGATGGGGCACACGTTGCCACGGACCAACTTCTTCAGAAATCTTGCCAACATGCCCACAGTTGCCTGAAGGAAACAGGCAGCAAAGACACAGATCGTTTTGCAACAAACTGTGACTCAGAGAAGATCTGTGTGAGGTGTGGCATTTCATACAGGGAATCTCCCCAAAAGTGGAGCAAACCCTGTTGTGCTGCAGCTGACAGTGCTTCCACCTCCCCAGAAACTGGCTCCTGTGCCCAGTGCACCTGTGGTTTGAATTTCCTCTCTGCTGGTCAGAGCACTCTAACGAGTGATCATAGTATGGAAGATGCATCTTCAGATAGTACCAACATGAAGTACCAGAACACAAACAGAAGCACTTCAGGGACACACAGAAGCACTTCAGGGACCAACAGCAGCACTTCAGACCTCCCTCCAGCATCTGGTAAGCCCATTAGACTAGAACTGTATGCAGTTGTATAGGATTATTTTCTGTGCTAGCTCAATAGTATTCATAGGATCTGATTTAGGAGAGTAATAAAATGATGCTTTTTCACTTAATTGCTCTGAAGCTAATCTGAAAAACAAATCTGAAATAGTAAGGCCGTTTAGTTAGTAGTGAATTCTGCAAGTAGTATGAGCCCAGTGAGGGACCACTGTCCTGCCCTGATCTAACCAGCAATGCAGAACTGGCACTGCAGAGGTCAGGCAGTTCTGTAACCAGGTGTGTGTGTATTGGGGAACACTTTGAAGGAAGACAATATAGGGACATAGAGGCTGAGTCAAGGAAGGATGCATAATGCTCAGATAGATATTTTCCATTCAGCAGTCTGCACGCACATTTTTGCCATTAGGTTTAAGTCTGGTTACATTTATACAGGGGTCAGTGAAACTCCAGCTGGAGCTGTAACCTGGTGGCCATGACTGGGTCAAAGAGATTATGTACAGTTTTCTGCTTTTAGCTCTTTATCTTCATTTTAATTTGCTAGGATATAAGCATTCAGATTAAAATTTCATACAGACACCGTTTCTCCATACACACATGCTCTGTCCCCTGAACAACTCTGAAACCATGAGGCCAATTTGCTGATTCTCTGCCAATTAACTAATTGGGTAAATTTATCAAAATTGTCAAATGAAAGTGGGGAAGAAAAAAAATCGCTGAAGCAAAACCAGCAGAAGGGAAGTTATGAGCCTTCTCTGGATGAAACCTTCCTCCCTCAGACCTTTTTTCAGTATAAAAGTCTGCAATCTGGTGTCATGTGTTATTAGTCATTTTAGATTATAATCTCTTCAAGTCAGATGATCTATTTTTATTTATATCGATGCACTGCCAAGCGTAATGAGACCTTAGTTTTGCCTGGGACATCCAAGTATTACTGTAATACACACAGCAGTTGTAAGCTGTTGCCCTTCTTTAAAACCATGTCGTGCCTTAAAGTTTCTTACGGTGACATTCTTGTCAGTCTGCCAAAGCCCCAAAACAACACACTTGAAGGCCCTTCCTCTCTCAACATGCATGCCATATGGGAATCTGAAAGTCTGTAGCATTCATCTTCCTAAGAGCAGAAACTCTTTCTGCTGCTTCAGTTTCCTGAAATCCTGACCGTTTCACTGCCTGGTCTGTACAAAATGCAGGAGGAGTAAAGAGAACACAGACTATCTTTTTTGTTACTGTTGGAAAGTGACTCTGAAGCAAAACTGAAAGTCAAGTTGTATTTGGTATTGCTTTTCTTTCTAAATCTGAGAGAAAGAGAAAACATTAAGGAACAACAGAGCAAACAGGAAAGCTTGGATTTAAGCAACATGCTAGAAAGTGCCATCTTAGATCTGCAGCATAATTCTTTATATGGGATTTTAATTGTGTCTGTGCCTTCGGATATGTACATGCTATAGTGCCATCTGGTGAAACTCGAGCGCAGAGACTGTGTTCCTAACTTGCCATTTTTTAGGCACAACTGGCAGGAAAGTAGTGAGCGAGCTGAGGGCAGTGTCAGAGTGTGGGTTAGTTAATCTGTAGGTAATGTGGCTTGCTGGCAGAGTAATTTTTCTGTGCACAGAATGGCTGTGCCCTGCTGGCAGTGCTTGCTTGCAGGAAGTCTGGGAATAGGGCTTAGCCATAAGTTCCACACTGAAGCACACCCTGCCTCTCTGGGGCTGCACATGGAGCTGCATCAGCCCAGATGGAATAAATGGGCATGTAAAATAGCTTTCTGTAAAGCTTCTCAAGGCAACCAAAGCCACCAGGCTTTGCACACATTCATGCTAAGACAGGACAGTACAAAAGAAGTGGATGAAAAATGGGAAGAGAAAGGCCATGGGACATTCCATGAAGTTTTGGTGTTAGTTCCCTAACACTCAACATGGAGCTGCATCAGCCCAGATGGAATAAATGGGCATGTAAAATAGCTTTCTGTAAAGCTTCTCAAGGCAACCAAAGCCACCAGGCTTTGCACACATTCATGCTAAGACAGGACAGTACAAAAGAAGTGGATGAAAAATGGGAAGAGAAAGGCCATGGGACATTCCATGAAGTTTTGGTGTTAGTTCCCTAACACTCAAAAACAGAAATGGTCCCTCCTGTGAAACAACCCTAGAGGACTAAAGTGAATCTCTGGACAGGTGCCACTTACAGGAATCACCACCAGAGATGCAGGTAAGCCTTCAAGTGCTCTTTCAAACCCCACGAGCCTGGAGGCAACCAGAACATGAAGTGCTGCTTCATGACCACCTCAGGTCATGTGTAGGGCTACAGCATAAAGCATGAGTGCAGGAAGACTTAGGTGACTCACGATTGGGAATGGTTTTGCAGAGCCTTTCACTTCCAGATCCCAAACCAGCCTGGTTTGGCAGCAACAAACAGTTCTTACCACCTAGAGGCCATTAAATGTCACAGAGAAAATTATTCGCCTGCGTTGTCCTAGTTCTTAGTGAACAATTACCACAAGAATTTATCTCTCATTATAGTTAATGTCATCAGGTAGTCTGAAGAGACCAAAAGGCTGAAACACTGCAGAGAATGATGCCTTCATTCTGAAGCTGTCCCTTGCATTTTCAGGTTGGGAGCACTTCTCTTAGTGCAGTCCAGGAAGCTCTTCTGTCCATTTTCTGTGCTTCTGGGCCTCAAATATCCTTTTGTTTCAGCATGGTGTCTTCAGAAAGCACTGCAGATTTACCAGCCACATTCAACTAAATAATATAAATATGTTAATCTGCCGGTTTTTTTTGTTTCTCTCCCCACTGCCACATATATTTCTGAATATTTCACCTCATCCTGAGCACTGGTAAACTTCTTTGCAGCACCTTTTGCAAGTGACAGGCAATCTGTTTAAAGACAAAGAGTTATTTTTGTATTGCCATTATGCCCAACAGTTTTGTTGATGGCAAACAGCCAAACTGAATTGAGCACAGGGGAAACAACCAGCAAGGAAAAACTCCCACAGAGAAAGCTCTTATGGACTTCTCATGTTAATCAACAACACTTAGAGAGAAAGCAGAAAGTAGTGGTTTAGCTGAAATAAATAAGGTTGCTTGAGGGGGGCCTATTAAGAGACACTCTCGAGTGCTACCCAGACTCGGTTAGGAGCAGGCACATGTCCTAACTGCACAGCTGGAGCTGTGGCCGCTAGGAAAACAGCATTTCTCTGGGCTGGGTCATGCTTAGCTGCACTGAAAATGAGAATGTCCAAGTGTTGAGAAATTTAATGAGAAAAGGCACAAAATGCCTCAAAGGTGTCATATCAGTCAGCAAGTAATGATTAAGTGTGAAGCACAGCAGGAAGAACATTTCTTGGGAAGAGTGTTCACAGACTGGGAAGATTCTGTTTACTTGTTTTTTTCAGTTTGCGTAATTTTCAAACTTTAACAAGTTTGTTAGTTTGATGTTGAAAATTTGCTCTCAGTTATTTTCTTTCTGCTCTGAGGGAAGTGTATTAATTCCCAGAGTCTGGTCCTGCTGTCAGTTGAGTCAGCGACCCAGTCCTTGAATAGCAGAAAGATTGAATTTATACTGAAAAATCTCTAACCGCAGGGAAACTGACTGAAACCATAACTTTGTTAGGTTGCTCTAATACAGACTGTCTCTTCCCCTTCCTCTTCTCTGCCTCTGGAGTCAGCATATATCCGGGTAAATCCATGGGGGCACTACACACCGGAGTGTACCTACATAGAGGATCGGGACAATATAAGATAATCATATAAGCTCCATGTCATTTGGGCACTGTGTGACTGTGTGGTCTGATGTTAAGTCTTTCAGTACTTATTCAATAAGCCTGCTACCTAGCCTACATGGTAGGATTGATTGGGTTGGGGTTTTCTCCCCTTTGGTAAACAGTCTGATTTCTGGGACTCTAAAAAAATAAATCTCATAATTAGAAATTATTACCATTTTCTCACAAACCACAGGCAGAGGCAGGCTGGACAGAGCTTGTGCATCGCGCAGGATGGGGAGCATGAAATCGTCGTGCTCTCTCTTGCTTCCCAGATCACTGCTCAGAGAGGAAATGTTTCCAAGCCTTCCAGACAGGCTCCCTGTGTATGACAGACTTTGTCCTGAGGAGACAAAAATGGAAATAATGAGAAGGTCCAGTGGAAGGCATTGATTATAAGAGCATCCTTGTGTCACGGGGGAAAAAATAATGGAACAAGAGTAAAGCCACCACAGCAGATTAAGTTCACTGCACTAAGCGTCCACCTTGTGAGGGGAAAATATTAATCATGTGTGTCTTCTTTTCTCCCTGCTCCTTCCACAGGAAATGTGACTGGAAACAGTAACTCCACCTTTATCTCAAGTGGACAAGTAATGAATTTCAAGGGCGACATCATTGTTGTCTACCTTAGCCAAAACTCTCAGGAGGGGGCAACGGCCTCGGGGCCGAGCGAGGAGAACGTTGGCAGCCCCGTGCAGGAGGAGAACCTCAGCCGCTGTGAGACTTTTGCCGGCAATGCCCAGCACTACAAGGAGAAGTGTGCGGAGCTGCAGGGCACCTGCCTGGCCCCGGGCAGCGGGGGACCACAGTGGCCTGGTGTAGCCCTGGCTCAGGAACGGGGCACGTCGGGCAGTGGGCAGCCCGTGCAGGAGGAGGGGAAGCTGGGACACTTCTCAGAGAAGGTGTTGAACTGAGGGGAGATGGTGTCCTCGCTGCCGGCCAGGGCACTGACAGACAGCTCCCAACGGGGTGTGGGGCTGCTGCCACGCTGCCAAAGTCCCAGGTGTCACGACAGACTGGGAGACTGTTGCTGCCCTGGTGTCTCCTGGGAAATTTTACAGCTGGAAAAGACCCTTGTGGCACACATGCTGGTGGTGGTGGTGCTCTTGCTGAGGAGGTTACTGCCGGGGACAGGTGCACATGTGAAGCTGGGTGTGCTGCCCCCATTGCAGAAGCAGGGCTTTCTCCTCTCCCACACGAAGCCATGGGCTCCCTGCCTGCCCCCCATTCCCTGGCACCTCTCCCCAGCAAGCAGTGAAAGAGAGTTGAGATCCTTTGGGCTGGGAACTCTGAGGAGGAGAACGTTGCTGGCCGGGCGTGCGGGATGCTCCCGGAGAGGGGACAACACAGCGGAGGACTGGACTGAAGGGGACCGCTGAGCTCTGCCTCGGGGGTACTTATTTTTTGCAACTAAGCTGCACCCATTTTGCTGGGTTTTAGGCCTCCTCGATACCTCTGGTGGTGGAAGGAAGCCATAGTGCTGCTGCTGACCTTTTCCTCCCTGTGGCAGTTGGCATCAGCCCTTCCCATCTTTCGCCAAGGAAGCAGATGCTTCAGTCTCAAACCAGTGCCAGAGCCAAGATCCTAGTCTGCCCCTCATTAACTTGTGGGTATAAGTAGGTGTGTGTAATGCTGCCACGAGCAGATGATAACAGGCAAAATACAGCTGATACGCCTTAAAAGCGTATCAGATTAATCTCAAGCAAAGAGCATTTATAGTGACCCTGATTCACCTCTGCCTTTTTGCACCTCGCCAGAGGAGTTCAAACCCCTGGGGATGAGTGACATGTGCCTGGTATGCTGCTGCAGGAATAGCATCACTATAGCTTAAGACACAGAGCTGCTAGTGGTTGGAGGAAAGGTCTGTGACAACCAGCTGCGGATATTTCCTGAATGACAATAGATGGAGGGGTTACCCAAAGATGGAGAATTTGGTCAGGGTTGCCCACACGTTCCTTCATCTGCCCAAATTTTGTCATTCCCTCTGATATTTTCATTAGTAAGCAGAGATTTCCTTAGGTAGCATGAAGCTGTTTCCATAACTTGGCCTAAGTCAGAGTGTAGCCACTGTCACACTGAGAGCTGATGAGCAATGGAACCAAAGATTTGGCATTAAAGAATAATCATGGTTGTATTTAGCAGGGAGTCTCGGCTACTCAATTGGCTTTGGTTCAGGTCCAATATCCTGCAGCCTCTTCCAGCAGCCACTGTTAAGAGAAAGGTGACAGGAACAGAGTCTCAAGGAACTCCCAAGAGAAAAAGATACCATTTTTAATGATTTCCTGACAAGGGGTGATTTTCTGACATTCTCCTGCACATGTGAGCACTGCAGGAACCTATCTGCAGCCTGAGCCTTCAGGAGGGCAGGTGCTGTGCCAGACAGCAAAGGGATCTCTTACCTGGCGTAGTTTTGGCTTCTCCAATGGAAAAGGTCTCTGGTAAAGAGGGCTCTTTCCCAGGAAGGTTTTAAAGCTGAGGGGCTCACTGCGTAGCTGCTCTGTTTGCAATAGTACTGCTCTGCAGGGGAAAGCACTTATAAAGCTGACAAGGTGACCACTGTGTCATGATGAGCTTTTCATGCATAAAACAAAAGGATGGGCTTAGCTGCCTTCACCTCTCAGGAGAGTAATTCTGTGTTGTTTATGTATCTGAGATGTAAAGCTCAACGCAAATGTGTAAGACTCTCTTGGGTGGCTGGCAAAAAGGGCGCATGGGCAACCAGTCTCACTTCCACCTCCGTGTGACCTTAAGAAAACTAGACTACCCTAGCCTAGACTCAGCCAGGCAGGTAGGTTGTCTCATTCAGTGATGGCCCAAGCTACTTCTGCCTCTCTGAAGGTGTGTAACTGAGGCTCTCTTATCTGTGGTATTCTTTTTTCTTTCCCGATGGATCCTTCACAGCCTCTTTCTAACCTCTTCTGGAATAATTCTGTATCCCCTAGGCACTGGTGCAAAAGGGACAAGGAAGCAGAACCACCATCACCTTCAGGCAAGGTGGTGCAGATGTTTTCACATTTCATCTTTATTTTTTCAGTTCTGTTTTCCTGGAAAGCATTCTCCAGGACATCAGTCCTGCTGGAAAGCGTTCAACCAGCCCTGCTTATAAGGCAGGAGGGACTGAATTCTTCTGCTCATCTCTGGGTAAACCACCTGTCTGCAAGTCCATCTTCTCCTCCTTCTCCCTCTGCAGTTTCTTTCTTCTCTTGGTTTGTATATCTGCCAACAGAAAGCAGACTCAAAGTCCTGATTTGAGGGGAGAGAATGGGAATTTTACTACGTGTCCTCAATGAGGACACATTTTTCAGTCATTGAATTTCAGGTTCCTACTGAGAAAGGATTGAAACTAGGATCAAAAGCAAGCATGAAGAAATGAGTCTTGTATGGGAAACGTGATGCGCCAACAGATCAAATTATTTTTCTTCCTCCAGTTTCTACCCAAAAGTGAAGAAACAATATTGCAGCCATCAGCATGCTGCGTGTTCCCTGGGTCTCTGCCTGGCTGCTTAGACATGGATCCCAAAGGGACTTCTTTATCCTCATGATATCTTTTGTCATCAGTTTGGAGCTGGGGCTGTTTTTTTAACATCTGTTTGTACAACAGGACCCTATGCATTGGGCACTAATTTGGAGGCTTCTGGCTGCTATTGTAATACAAATAATGATAATAAAAGTCTGAAAGATCATTTTGAGAAAAAAAAAAGATTTTATTTGAATTAATGGAGAAAACCAAATACATTATTTTATGCCTGTGCCTATTTTAACAGAGAAAAAAAAAGGGAGTAAAATATGACTATAAATACATTCCTGGTTAGGCTTTTGTAATGTTTTCTGAATCTAGAATTGTTTTAACAAGAAGTGCTTCCTTTCCACATTATATGCTGCAATAATGCCCACATTCTGCACAGGCACAGAACCAAATA
>NW_008684913.1:2537-4808 GCF_000695815.1 Acanthisitta chloris | reverse complement strand
CCTGCTGAGACCTAGGCACTGATTCCAACTCATTCCTGAAGTCTTCTCTTGCACAGAATGCGTTTTCACAAGTCTTTCAGTCTGAGGAATCACTTGCATTATCCATAGTGAATATACTAGGTGCTTTTGAAACTCAGCCACTTCAGACCTGGAGTAATTCTGCATATTCAGACCACAGTAATTCTGCGTACAGCCGTGGGAAAACAAGGAGCAATCTTTTGTTCAAGGGCACTGGAGCAGCCCTTCTTATCCCTATGGAACACAGTATGGCATTAAAGATCAGTATGGACAATAACTGCTGTTAATCTGTGTACTTTGCTTCGTGTTCACACAGAGACTGGAAATCACTGTGCAAGGCTTACAGCATACCTCAGAGTAGCATCGCTAAGATGTCATTTCTACTTGTCCATTCAGGTTCCCTTCCTCTGCTTGTATTGATAGTACCTGAGTAATTATACCCCTGCTGAGTAATAGAACCCTGCTGAAGGATGTCTCTGTGCTAATCAGGTATTTAATAGAGCTATAGTTGTATCAGGTATCTCCATTCAAATTAGGCAGCAGTGCCCACTCACCACCACCACCGTCCCCTTAAAAATAATCTGCAATGAGTGGAGAATTCAGTTCTACCAGCACCTGGGCAGATCCCAGAGTACACCTGCATTTGCCATTGCTCCCACTGTGTTAGTGTGGTTGCCTGGTTTTTCCTTTTGCCAAGCACCAGAGTTGGTTGTGGCTGCCAAGCTGATCGTGTTGTCTCTTCAGCAAGGTTTGCTAGCCCTCTGGTCTTGCCTTCGGGCTCTCCAGCACGTGTCACATTGCCAGACATTGTGTTGTAAAATGTGAGTATACATTAGCCTGAACTTAGGAGAAAAATGGTTTATTGCCATTCTCTCTGGCTTATGAACAAGGCAATGACAGCATAACATTAAGGAACCATGTTGCAGTAGACGAGTATGCCAGAGTCCTACCAGATGTGTTTTAACACTGCTTTTTCTTATTCTTCTTTAAGCCTAGTTGGCTTATGGTTTCTTTGTTTTGTCTGAGGATTACCACAGCCCTTCTGGTTCATTCCTTAGCCTGCCTGACCACTTGATTGATCCTTGCATGTTGCACCTGTTTTTAACTTGCATCAAAGTTGACAAGTCTATTGCATCATGTTTCTATTGTCAGTCTCATATCTCTATGCAATATATGCAGATGATCATACACAAAATTGCTCCTGATTTTAGCTTTGCATGAAAGTGTTAGAAAGGTTTCCAAGGAGAGTAAGGGAGCTCAGGACTGTTTGGGACCACCTGTATAGCCAGGACATATACAAGTCCAGTGGGACTTGGGTAGAATGTGAGGCTGCTAGGAGGGTTGGCCAATGTCACTGCACACTTTAACAGGTCGTGGAGTTCAGGGGAAGTCCCAGCTGACTGGAAAAGGGCAAATACTACAGCCATCTACAAAAAAGGAAAAAAAATGATTTGGGAAATTACAGATGACTCAGCCTCACTTGAGTACCTTGAAAAATTATGGAATGGGCTAATTCCAGGCATGAAGGAGAAGGTGGCAACTGGGAGAAGCCAACATATAACAGCTAACTCAGCCCTCTCTCACTGTCAGCCATTCATTATTTGCTTCATCATTTCTTCCATAGAAACTTGGGAGGATGACCTTCCTCATGAAGCTCAAGGCAAAGAAGCATGAAGGAAAATCTTCAGGTTTCCCTCTGTCATTTATAACTAACTTGCCAACCCCACTCAACAGTGTACCTACCTTTTTCCTTGTCCTTCTGCTTGCTAACACATGTAAGTATGTTAGTACTTTCTTGCAATTCTTGGCATCTCTTGCCAGTTTGGGCTATGGTTGGGCTTTGCCATTTCTCTCTGCATCTCTGCACGTCTGAGTGGTATTTCTGTTTTCTGCTTTGAAAGTCTGTTCCCTTTTCCATCACTCTCATGTTCCTTTTTTTGCATCTCAATTCTCTCAGTATCTCACTGTTTAACCAGGCTGGTTTCTTGCTTTGCTTGCTTCTTTTCCTGCTTAGGTGGATGGACTGGTCTTGTACTTGGAGAATGCTGTCTCTGAATATCTCTCAAAACTCCTGAACACCTTTGGCTTCCAAGGCAGATTTTTCTGGGATACCTCCTAGCAGCTCCCTGAGCAAGCTGAAATCTGCTCTTATGAAGGTCAGGGGCTTTATTCTGCTACTCACCATCTTCACGCTCCTTATGATGATCTTATCAGTACAGCCAAGTCTGCCACTGTCAGTCTTCAATTACTTTG
>NW_008684913.1:0-2519 GCF_000695815.1 Acanthisitta chloris | reverse complement strand
CCCTATCAGGTCCTCCATAGCAGACACCTACCACAAGTAGACCCTTGATGGTGACAGCTCTGATTTTGTCCTGAGGGCACTCAGCTGGCCTGTCCTCTTGCCCATGTCCTCAAATTGCTTTATTACATAGGGTATAACCCCTTTTCCTCTTCCACACTTTTTGTCTTTCCTCAAAAGCTTGGAAGCTGTTGCTTTTTTTTAAAATAGAGCTATTTCCTCAGTTGGTTTCTAAAATGACAGAAAAAAACCCCAGCATTTTGACAAGTGCCCCACTGTTGTGCCTTTGCCTGGTTATAGGTCAAAACTTTACGTAGTGCCTGGGGATTGGCCTTCAGATTTCCCACCTGTAGAAAGGGGAGGGTGAGAGGCAAGGGCTGGAGCTGGTGCAAGGAGCAGAGGCTGAAAGAGCTGTGCCTCCCTCTTCTCACTGCCCTGTGAGCATGTGGGGAGGAGACAGCAACTTGCTGCTGCTGGTGATGACCCTTGCCCTCCTGGAGGAGGCAAGGTGGGCAGAGACATCCCAGAGGTTCTGGTGTTCCCAGTGCACAGCACTAGATGTTACTTGCTGAGACCTGGGTTGCCTCATTCCTCCAGGGGAAGAAGCAGATGGTGAGTGATCCAGGGTTTCCATCATATGAAAATCAGGCGTGTGTGTGTGTCTCTCAAAAAAACCAAAACAGTGTATATAAAATGAACTGAAGTTGGCCATAGGCAGCATATGAGGACTATTTCAAATGCAAAAACCGCTGCCCTAATAGGCTGTTCCTATTGATCTTCTGTTTATACAAGATCTAAAATATTTGAAACACCTTAAATGAGGATTCAGAAGGTGTTTCTCAGTGTGGAAGCCTGCCATTACAGTTCTCAATTACAGAGCCTTTATGAAGCAGCTTACTTTCTTTATTGTCTCTGGTTTTGATCAGTTCTAACGGTCATTTAGTGTTGTAGATGCTTCTGAAGCACAAAAGTTTGTGCTCCCTGTGGGAGACACAAAACAGTTTCCCCAAGGACATTTGCCTTTTGCATCATTACAGTTCCAAGTTGGTTTTTTTTTCCAAGCAAAGCTGGTGATAAATGAGCTAGACAACAGATGGTAGAGCTCATGCTATAACCCAGAGAATTTTTCTTTAACAGGGGTTTCCACTTAAAAGTGCAGCTGCCCACTGGTGCACAGCCAAATTTCCTTCTGGGAACACCCTTTGAATGTATTGGAGAGTGGGACGGATGCAAGTAACTCTAATGATCATCTCAGCAGGCTGCTTATAAATGTTTCCTGCAACCCCTGTTCTTTTCATCCTCACCCCATGGATCCAGCTTATCTGTTGAATGGGCAACACTTCAGGGGTACGTTAGAAACCCGTCCAGTTCATTGTCTTCACTTTAAAAAAAAAAAAAGTGTTGCAAGGGTTTTGTCTCCTGTGTCTGAAAGGATGTTCCAAGTATGATAAAGGCATAAAAAAATAAATTCACTTCAGTGTTTAGGTTTTATCAGGCAGGTTGACCTACTACTTAAATGTTGATGTGCTTTGAATCTGTTCTCTTCAAAGTCAAGTTCTTTGTCAGGTCCCATTTGGGTCCACCGCACTGCACTTACCTGCTCTGTCATAAATGTTACAGCTGATGCTTTGTTGATGAAAACTACTAGAAATTGCCTTAGTAGTTTTGTCCTTCAGTAGGAGGAAATGGAAAAACACATTCAAGAATTCTGTCCCATTAACCATTTCTAAAAGTCTTGAAGGCTGGTTTCCTTTTGGATCTCCATGTTTTAGTTACTTTGACAGTAAGCACTCTTCCATTTTGCTCCCTCAAAGCATGATATTCTGTAGCTGGGGATGGCTGAAGGGCAAGATTGCTCTAAATTAAAGGTAGAGTCTATTTCTAAATAAAAAAAATCTCTCAGGGTTCCTTCACTGGATGAATGAACACACAAAGATTTGCCTTCTGCTTTATTGTGACCACCATGTATATGCCTGCTGCAGGGACCGCAGAGCTGCTGACATGATCCCCTTGGAGTTCATGCAAATATGCTAAACAAACCCAATCACAGCCATAACTTCTTTAGCTTCTATCTGAATAACAGCAGCTGACAGTTTCAAAGAGCAAAGACATGCTTGGGTTTGAGGGTTTGATGGGGTTTCTTCCTTCTCTCTAGTTTTCTTTCCCCGTCCTAAGCTTATCATTCCTTTTTTTGCTGCAAATACAAAGGTCATGGTTTTCAGGATGGTGGATGACTCACTCTCATGTTTAAGCAATGTGATCAAAATGGAAACTTGGAAGTCCCAGTGTGGTGTGTATTCCACACGCAGCCCGCGTGCAGGAGGAATGCCTTTGTGGGCACTAGCTATCCGTAGCAGTGCCAGCATCCTCTAAGATAGTTTATGGACTTCTGACTGCATGGGAGATCAAAGGAGATGCTTTTAACCTGACACAAATAAGCAGATCGCTTTTTTTGCTATCGGGTAGGTGCATGTAGCATCTTCACCAGCCATGTGCGTGTGTATACATGGGAGATTAGACTG
>NW_008684912.1:0-884 GCF_000695815.1 Acanthisitta chloris | reverse complement strand
AAGGGATGGGAAAAGGGAATTTTAGAGTCAAATCCACAAGGAAAAGGGGTTGGAACGTGGAATTTCGGAGGCAAGGAGGGAAATTCCGAAGGAAAATGGAATTAAGGATTCAAATCCATAGGGAGAAGAGGTTGAGCATGGAATTCTGGAGCCAGGGAGGGAAAATTCCCAGGGAAAAGAGGTTCAAGCCTGGAATTGGGGACAAAAACATGGAATTTGGGATCCAGGAAGGGAAAATTCCAAGGAAAAGAGGTTCAAGCCTGGAATTGGGGACTAAAACATGGAATTTGGGATCCAGGAAGGGAAAATTCCAAGGGAAAAGAGGTTCAAGCCTGGAATTGGGGAATAAAACATGGAATTTGGGATCCAGAGAGGGAAAATTCCCAGGGGAAAAGAGGGTGAAGCCTGGAATTTTGGGATCCAGACAGGAAAAGAAGCTTTTCCCATTTCCCAGGGCCCAGAATTCCAGGTGGGAATTCCCAGGGAACACTGACCTCTCCCAGATCCCTGATTTTCTTCAGGTATCTCTTGTGGAAAACGGTTGGATCCGACACCGGAAATTCGGGATTTGCCCACGTCACATCCTCCAGGGCTGGGAAAGACCAGGAAAATCCTCAGGATCAGCTCTTTTCCCACTTTTTTTGTCCTGCTCTTTTCCCACTTTTTTGTCCTTTTCCCCCTTTTCCTTTTCCCTTTTCCCTTTCCTGTTTCTTTTCCCTTTTCCTCTCTTGGCCTCTTCCCATTTTTCCTTGCTCCATTTTTCCCCTTTTTCCTTCAACTTTTCTCCCTATTTTTCTCCCCTTTTATCCTGATTTTTCCCCTCATATTTCCTCTTTTTTTTTCCTTTTCCTTCTCCATTTCCTTCCCCTTTTCCTCCCCTTTCC
>NW_008684911.1:6350-6793 GCF_000695815.1 Acanthisitta chloris | reverse complement strand
AAACTTACTGGAGCTATCAGAACCCAGACAGCTGCAAAGCCAAGTTATGCAGCTTCCTCCAACAGCTCATCCCTTCAGGTTTGTATGCTCTGTTGGGACACAAGCTACTACTGAACCACGATATTAAAAGCTGTAAAACAGAGATCAAGGCTCTGCTGCTTTAGGTGCAGTGGTTCATAGACAGAGTTTTTAGGTCACAGAAAACACGTAAAGGAAGCATGTCCTCATTTTACAGCTAGGAAATGGAGCTAAGAAAGACAAAGGAACTTTCCCAAAATATTTCACTGTCTGTCAGAACCTGAAATTAACCCCCATTTCCAAAGGCATTCTCTACACTTTATTCACAAGGCCACACACTTCTGCTTTGCTGGAAAGGCATCTGTGTTCACAAGATCAAACCTGTTTTAAGAGTTTCAAAAGCCTCTTTGTCTAGAAAAACATGA
>NW_008684911.1:0-6324 GCF_000695815.1 Acanthisitta chloris | reverse complement strand
CCTCCAGGACAAGTCTCTGCACCAGCACTCATAGATCTGATGAGCACAAACTCTGCTAAAAGGCAGACAATTACAGCACCCCCAGCCTCTGCAGTCTCAAGTACCATGCTGCAGAGACCACCAGCCAGATGGGATAAGCAGTTTGGTAGGGTACCCATCATTTCATGCAGAAGAAACCAATTTGTCTGAGACCAATGACTTATTTAACATCTTAACTTCAGAAGGTTCAAAACATAGCCAAGCTGCAAAGACTATGACGAAGCTGGCTCTCCAGCCCCATTTCACTTGCATGCTATCATCATCATCACTACATCAAATACTTCTACAAATCTGCCCACACATTCCTCCCAAAGAGAAGCCTCTTACCTAGGATGGCATTCTTCTCCACCTCCAGCATGTCCAAGGCCTTTGCAAATGTATCCCCCAGCCTAGCCACCATCTCTGGCATGTAGAGATTGTTGTGAGTCCTGAAACAGAAAAGCACTTGGTTTATACTCACGTGAGTCAACCCCTTTTGCCCTTGACAGTGGGATCCTCTCCTTCAGCTTGTGGACAGCTCTTCTGAGGCAGATGATGAGGAAGGTGAGACCAAGCACGTGTGCATGGGATCCCCCTTCCCCACCTGCAAAAATATTGGGGAAGCTGACCCCCACAGAGACATGGAGTGATTCCACCTCATGTCCTGAATCTCCTGGCTGGCCCTTCCACTTATCTGAGTTCAGCCCACCCCTTGCAAGCACAGACAGTAAAAACTCCCAGCAATTCTCCAGTTGGTGCTGGGAATACCTTACTAGCATGGCCAAAGGGATCAGAGAATGCATTTTTAAACTGAATAGACATGAAATCTGTTATCTCAAAAGTTCTGCACGTAAGGCCCCTGCAGAAAGAGGGGCTGTCTCAGCTCCAAAATACACACACTGCCCCTCAGGGATGGGTCACAGTCCCCAGAGTGGCAGGTGGCACTGGAGGGACCCTAGGGAGAACATCAGTCTGATCAGATGTTCCTCATGGCAGACACATGTGCCCCTGGACGACACAT
This sequence comes from Acanthisitta chloris, assembly GCF_000695815.1. Classification (NCBI taxonomy): domain Eukaryota; kingdom Metazoa; phylum Chordata; class Aves; order Passeriformes; family Acanthisittidae; genus Acanthisitta; species Acanthisitta chloris. The sequence goes on along the minus strand of NW_008684911.1, from coordinate 5,285 downwards.
CCAGCTGGGAACAATTCCGCATCGTCAGGAGATGGCCATGGTCAGCTCTCTGCAAGGGACTCCAATTCAGCCACAGGTAGCTTGCTCTTGCCATCCAGGCCAAAACAGGTCCCCCCTCTTAGCCAGGGCACTGACACTCAGAGCTGGACTCAGCAGGGGGTGTCTCTCTCACCTACCTCTCTCCTTTGAGACCTCAGACCTCCACTCTGGGTGTCGCCAGCTGCACACAGCACAAATCCTGCAGCCTCCTCCAAAACTGCAATGCCATTGTACCTGCTGCTAGAGGTGATCAAGGGCAACTCAGTATCTCCCCCTCAAGCAGCGTTTCCCAAAGCAGGGGGGTACATGGGAATGGCTGGGGGAAGGGAGCATCGACAGACCTCAGTATGTCCTCCAGAGTCTCAGCTTTCACTCATGTATTAATGAATGAGTTTTTAAATTTTTTTGAAGGTCTATGTTCATAATCCTGGCAACCGTGATACAGTGATGTCTGAGTTTGCTGAAAGCCCGAGTTAGCTCTGAAACAGCAACTATCCTGTTTCTCTCTGCCAGCGTTAAATAATTCCCTGCTCACTGCACGTGAGGAAGGCAAGTATGTAAGCTTCATAAGAAAGCTACACAAATGACTTCTTAATGACTCATACTCTCATTCTGGGCTGGATCTAACACCATGCAACAAGCCTCAAAGGGGCACAAGCTGATTCTACTTTCCCAAGAGGGGACAGGGAGCTGGCCAGCTTCCACTAAAGTTGGGTTAATATTGTTCCACTGACTCAAAACACTGTGCATTGCTGCTTGAGGCTATTCTGAAACCTAGCAACTAAAATAAGCTCTTGTATGTCTCTTGCCCGCTCCACGCCAATGTTGGCTTTGCCTCATGCTGGGCAGAGGGCGGCAGGGCAAACCAAAGGACTGTGGAATCACAGTGCTGAACCTTGAAGTCCCACTGGTCTAACCCCAGCAGGATGAGCCTGAAGATGTGGTCATGGTCCTCAGTTGTTTCAGAGTCCTCAAAGCATTCTCTGAAGTTTGACAGTTGGGCAAGGCCAATCTCTTACTATTTTAGCAAGGTCCCAGTGGTAATGGAGAGGAAATGGCCAACCAGCTGCTCCCCATGGGAGTTAAAAAAGCATCCAATGGCCCTCATACATGATGAGATAGCTCCTAGGCATGTTCCAGCTGACACTCTCAGCACTCCTGGGCATCCCACACACAGGAGAACATGGAAAAAGAAGTGTTCAAGAGAAATTTATGCTTTAAAAAAGACAAGCAAAGGATATGGCAGGACATAGGGGATTTCCAGCGATGGTCACAGCTCTGCTAGAAAGAGTATCTAATGCCTAGAGAGATGGCCTTGAAGACCAGATGAGTCCTTTAGGACAGTCCATGACTGAAGAATCTTTTTCCAAAGCTGGAGCTGTCTACAATGAAAATGCCTACAGCATCCATGTCTATCCAATAATTCTTTTGCCAGCATTAATGCTTCGGACATGTCAGCATCTCATCAAGAGGAGTTCCCAAAAAGCCTTTGTCTATGCAAAGCATTTGCTGAGCCTGACAAGTCCATTTGTTACAAAACACGAGCAAATCCCATCACAACAAAGGCGCTCCAGAAACCCGCTCACGCAGCTACTGACTGCAGAAATACACCTGTTTCTGAAGTGGCTGAAAATGATTTGGCTTTAAATTCAGGAGAGAACAATTTAAGCCAGGAGCTAGAAAACACCTAGATCAAATGAGGCACCACAGAGGACACAAGAATCATCACTCAATAAGCTGCAAGCAGTGATTAACAGAGAAATCTGAAAATAATTCGGTAAATACAGCTACCAAGACAGAGACAAATACTGGTAGGCATAAACAGATGCCACTCAAAACTACCTTATTTTTCTTTCTACCTGGACTCCCTCATTCCTCTTGGTTCTTTGATCTCACCCATGACCAACCTTCAAGCTACTTACCCTGGCAAAGGCCCAATGGCTTAATACTTCCACTCTTTTTCTGCAAACACAGCAGAGGAATATCACAGCAGACCTCACCTGCTCAGCTCCCAAAATGCACTTTTTTTTGCACACTGGTGTTGACTTGGTGCTTGGTTCAGCTGCTCAGTAGGATCTGTGCTGCTGCTAATTGCAGATCTGCTCACACAGAAACATCGTCTGTGGTGACTTCCACTTCTGCTACCAATATAGGCACATGAGCAACAGTGGACATTGGTTATCGCTACAGTAAGTTGCTTAATGGCACAGAGCTAAGAGAAGCATCTATCTCCAAGCAGTACTGTGACTAAGACCCTGAAGGCATCCTCAGCACAGGCAGCTTTCCTGCCAGCCAGCCTTCCTGTACTTCCTGCCTGATGACAGGCTGCTACAGGTTCCATATCCTCCTGTGTTATCCATATTAAAGAGAGCCTGAGGAAGCAGTAAATGGAAAAGGCTCCTAAAGTCAGCAAAGAACACAGCAGGAACTCCATAACACAAGCTCCAACTTTTTCAAATTACAAACATCATCAAGATTTGCACTGAACAACTATGAGCTTGCAGTTGTCATACAAAGAGGCCTCTAATATTCACCAGCAGCCATAGAAAAATATGAAGTATGAAGATCTACTCTTAATACATCATTCATTGGTTCTTCTTGGAGCATCCAGCTTTAAGAAAAGCCTGGATACCTCTGAGTGAAGTACAGGCTCCTCCAGGTATGTTACTACCATGTACCCAGGAAAGACTTCAGTCTGCAGGTGAGATGCTCAAACAACACAGACGCATTATCGCCAAAAACCAGCCAGGAAGCCTCTTCCTCTACACAGATGGGAAGGCACTGGCAACAGAACACAGCTCGTGTGTTTTCCTGGAGGTGGTAAACACTCAGGCACAGAGGTTCTGCTTCTTCACAGGTAGTGATAGAAATTTGATGATAGTTTCCTAAGGTTGTTATAACAGAGATAAAGCATAAGCTCTGGCGAGCACAGTGAGTGCACAAGCAAAAAGTATCTCTGTTGCAGCCTGTTCAGACCTTGGGAACTGCTTTAGCTGGTCTCCCACAATATAGAACGCGTTGCAGGCTCTGGAAGAAGTGGCAGGAAGCTACCTCTACTCAGGCAACTCTGCTCTACACAACATCTCCCAAAAGCTCATCAATAGATCTTCAGCCTTCCAGGATAGAAGGCAAACACCTCAAGCACAACTCAGCAGCTGTAACTGCTTGCTGGCCAAAGCACCGCACACCGTGCTACACAGAGCTTTGTGATGAGAAACACTGCCCAGGTGGGCCAAGACAGCATGTGCTTGTCCTCGCAGTCCAGCATACTGCTTCTCACTGGAAGCTGCATATTCCTGACCTAAGTGACTATCAAAGACATCTGACTAGACAGCTCAAGAAATAGGGCCCCTTTCCTCACAGACCTGGGAGCTGAGAAATCTAAGTGGACCTGAAAATGCTCTTTTCCAACAGGTCCCTGCCAAGGAGAGAGCCTTGAGTTTTCAAGTATGTAACATGTAGTTACCTCACAAAATTGCTCTACAAGCCTATCAAAATCCCAGTGTTGGGAGTCACCCTGAGACAAGATTCCTCCTTTATAATTCTGGGAATTGTGTTATTCAGGATTCCCCTTTTCTGCCTTCTCTTGCTCCCTCCCTTTGGCTGCACTAGATCTACGCAACACCAGTGACACGCAGAGAGGCACTGCAAGGCAGCAACAGCCTGAGAGTATGCATCCATGATTTCAGGAGCAGACAGTGCTTCAGGAGGCTACTGTTCACGTTCAGCAAAACCAGCTTAACTTAACACTGAAGAGAGAACAACGCAAACAGGATGCGATGAGAGCTGGGGCTGCCCTGGTGGTGACTGGAGAGATGGCGTTGTAGGGGCTGAGGGCAGAGCAGAGATGTTAGTTGAGAAACCATTAACTGTGTGGCAGATTTATAGCAGTGGAGGTGGGGGAGGCAACCCCAGCCCAAGCTCCCACTGGCTTTCATGGACTCTTGTAGACCAGGCCAATGAACATTCAGAAGGCTCCAGTTTCCCAGTGCCATTCCCCACTGTGAACAGTCAGGAACAGTACTTGGGCACCTGCACCAGCCTGTGTTCCACTGGCTTCACATGCGCTGAGCATTCCACGTATTTATCAGAGTTTGGCGTTCAGAGATTCATAAGTCAACATAAATGACTGCAAGTCAACTTGACCCACCTTATGAGAGCAAGTAAATTGTCAAACAGCTTCAGGACCTGCTCAGTGCAGGGATTACGGTAGATTGGAGTTCCACTGGGCAGGTATCCCAAAAAGAATCCTCCAGCTTTTGCCTCCTCAGTAGCAGCAGGCCAACGAGCTCGTTTCACAACTCCCAGAATGGTGTACACACAAAAGCTTATCTGCAGCAAGACATGGGGAGAAAGTGTTTCTTAGCCAGAGCACAGCCTGAAGAAACAGGTTTTCAGAGAAACCCATGATCATCATCCCATCTCAAAAGGAATGCTCTATGGTGAGCCTAACCTGGTGATAGGAACAAACTCTGGTGGTTTGCTGCCAAGAAAATGCAGCAAATCATGCTACTTTCCATCCTCTTCAGTGACCCTTGGCCATGGCAGGATGGCCTAGGAATTCACTATCAGACAAAGGACCAGTGCGTATGGTCTCACGAGTATGCAAGCAGCCAGGTAGGTTGCTCTCTAAAAGTAAGGGTCTACACCATCAGTTCTCATCTCCTTCATGTGCTGGGATGGATGCAGACAACCATGATGACACAGTGGTGAAACTACCTTAGCCCCAAATCACAAGCACAGCTCTGTGGACTGCATCTCAGTGTCTTCTACAGACCTAAAGACAGTAACTGTTTGCAGTCTGTCCAAATGACGATTTTTCACTAACAACTCAAAAAACATTAATCTCCTCAGACAATTTTTAATTATATTCTATATTGCAGTCTCAGCATGATATTTTCCATACTGCCTGGCTCAAAACACACAATTCACTGTGCCATATTTTAAAAATAATGTAAAACAATTGCTTCTCCAAACCCAAACTCTCTTACACAAATAGTAGGGAACAGTGTGCTTCGCTGATGAATAATCTGGTTTTGCATGGCCTACATGCTCTTCCCTGTAGCTTAAAGAGGCAAAAGCTAGCCTGTTATTCTGCAGTCTGAAAAACCTACTGATCTGCACCATAAAAAAGCAGATGATCAGAAGATCTCGTGTGTCACTACAACAGAAATCAGAGACAGAAAGAGGCAAGTATCTTGCTAACCATTACACCTCTCCTGGGAATGATACTCACTCTAGAGCGG
>NW_008684910.1:3040-4962 GCF_000695815.1 Acanthisitta chloris | reverse complement strand
CGGGACAGGGAGCGGGAGCTGGCAGCCCTCAGGGGAGCCATGAGGCATGAGGCATCCAGCCACGATGAGGAGCTGGAGAAGATCCGTAGGGACCTGCAGCAGCTCCAGGAGGAGAGGGATGAGGCCACCAAGGTGAGTGCTGGGATGAGGCACCAGCCCAGGAGTGATGCCCGTGGTGAGGTTCCCTCACACCTTGCCCTAAGCTCCAAGCTGTGCATCCATGGGGTGATGTGAGCAGCCTGCAGCCCTGAATTCACCCAGTGGATGCAGCCCAGGTTATCCCCCCTGGATCCACTCTGTGCCATGTCTGTGTTACAGGCAAAGGCATCCCTGGAGAGTGCACGAGAAGCGTCGGAGCAGGCCAGGAAGGTGGTGGAATCCAGCCTGAGGGAAGTGCAGGAGCAGAACGATGACCTGAGAAGGAAATTCCTGGGGATGGAGTCGCAGCTGAAGGAATATGAACGCTTAGGCGAGAACTGGGAGGGCTCTCAGGCACGGCTCAAGGAGAAGGTCACCAGACTGGAGGTACTTTGGTTGAGATCATCCTTGAGCTTCCCTGCGCTCTTCCCATGCTGTAGGAAGGAGCTGGAAGAGCTTTCTCCTTGCAGGCAGAGCGCAGGCACATGGAGGAGTCTCTGGGAGATGCCACAGAGAGGGAGCAGGAGCTGTTGCTGGCCAAGAGGTCTCTGGAGACACGACTGGAGGAGGCCGAGCGGAGTTTGGCCAGGCTGGGGCAGGAGCACCAGGCCCTGAGCGCGTCCTACCAGGATGAGCAGCGGCAGAAGGAGCAGCTCAAGCGCGCCAAGAGTGAGCTGGAGGAGCAGAAACGCCTCCTGGACCGCACCACCGAGAAGCTGAACAAAGAGGTTGGGGCTCCAGGTGCTTCCAGGGCCACCCCCAGGACCTCCATTCCATGGGGCACCATGTCCTGTGACACCTGGGATGGGGATCTCTGAGATGCCCTTGAGTTGGCAGAGGGATCCAAAATTATTGGCATGGATCTGGCTTCCCTGTGGAGCTGGTTGGGACTGATCCTTCCCCGATGTCCCACGAGACTCCATAAAACCATGCTGTCCCCAGAGATCAGCATCCCTGGTGTCCCAGAGCCACGTTGTCCCTTCTCTTCCCCAAGCAACTCCTGGTGCCCGGGATCATCCAGGCTGCTCTGGCAGGTCTTGCACCCCATGCCATGACATTCCCAAGTCCACAGAGCAGGAATATTCTCCTCCGGCCCCATTCCCATGGGTTTCTTCTCCCACCTGGAGTTCCATCAGCTCAGGACAGGGTACATGGACATGTCCCCAACCCCTGATCTGTGCCCTCTGCCACAGCTGGAGCAGATGACAGCAGAGTCACAGAGCTCCCTGACCGTGCTGAAGTCACAGCTGGAAGAATTCAAGGAAAAATCCCGGAAGGAGATAACAGATTCCCAAAAACAAGCCAAGGATCGAGGTGCTGAGATGGAGAAGATGCAGTTCAGCATGGGGAGGCTGCAGGACGAGGTAGGGTGGGATGTGTGTCCGTTCTCTCCATCCCTCCACGGGGACACATCTCACCTGGGGACACCTTTCCTGCAGGTCTCCAGGCTGAAGCAGGCGCTGCAGGACAGCCAGTCGGAGCGGGACAGCATCCTCTTGGATAAGGAGGTGCTGGTCCAGCGGCTCCACAACCTGGAGCAGGAGCTGGAGACCAAGAAGCGCTCCCAGGACGATCGCTCGCGGCACGTCAAGGCGCTGGAGGTGGGAAAGCCGCGGGACGTGCCCAGATCCCTCCCCCGGCCCTGCAGTGCTGAGTGCTGACAGCAAGGGGCAGAGCTGGCCCAGGCGTCCTCATTCCCGCAGCCTGGAAGCGCTGGGATGGGATCGGATTCCCAGGATTTGCGAATTGCCGGCGCGGCGGGTTTTGTCCGGCGCCGGCCCGCG
>NW_008684910.1:0-2998 GCF_000695815.1 Acanthisitta chloris | reverse complement strand
GGGGGCTGCCGCGGCTCATAGCCGAGCGTCTCCCTTCTCCTGAATCCCGGGATGCGTTGAAGCTTCCCGGGTCTGGCTGGGGTGGAAGCGCTGCGGGAGCAAACCCCCTTCCTCCAGCATCCCAGGGCCTGCACCACCGCTGCCCCCATCCCATGGGGACCCTATGGCCCAGACTGACCCTTCTCATCCCAAACCCTTGCAGGAAAAATCCAAGCACTTGGAAGTGGAGCTGGAGGAGGAGAGGAGCACAGTGGAGCTGCTGACAGAGAGAGTCAGTCGGAGCAGAGACCAGGTAGGGCAGGTGCTGCCTCAGCTGGTGCCGTGGCAGAGCTGTTCCAGCTCTAGCTGGGTTAACTCGGATCCTCGGATACAGCTGGTCACTGGAACTGAAACTCTATTAATGAGTGGCTAACGAGCAGCCTGGAGCTCTCTGCCACTAAATCCAGTCGGGATGACAGTGTCAGAAAAGTTTGGGCAGGAATGGGAGTTATATGAGCTTAGGAAAAAATAATCAAAAAGAGATTCCCAGAAATTACAGGGTGAGGCTTAAATCCTGTCAGGCTCTCCCCTCCCTCCCTCTTACCCCACCTGATTATTCCCTTCAAAGCCTGAGCTCTTGGAGCAGGTAGGAGGCAGCACTGGGATTTACTGGGATCCTGGTAACAGCAGCTCCTCTGCCTCTCACCCTCCTGCCCCACTTAGATCCAGTCTGGGGCTTGGAGCAGGCATTCCCACCCCTTGGGCTGTGACAAGGGGATAAAATGGGTGGTTTTCCCATTTTTCAATCTGGGAAACATCCCAGGGGATACTTTCTCCACAAATCCTGGATGTGCCTGAAGCGTGGGAGCTGTGGAACAGGGATGTGCAGAATACCGTAGCCGTGTTCAGCTCGGAAGTGGATCAGACCCACTGCTGTCCCTGTGCCTTGTGGAACTGGGAGCACAACCAGGTCCCCAAATCCCAGTCCAACCAGTTGAAACAGTGGAACATTGCAGCCCTGGGCTTTGGGACACTCATGGAATTTAATTTGGGAAGGACCCAAAATCCTCTTGCTCTGGCTGTGTCCCACGGGAAGGTCACCCTGCGGCTGGTGGATGCGCCGAGTCCGCCCGTGCTCTGCAGCACTGGTGTCCCGGAAGGAATTCCGGTGGCTCCAGTGTCTTGCCAAGCAAAGGATGCAGCAAAACCAACCAGTGCCATGTCCTTGTGCCCAGATCGACCAGCTGCGGGCAGAGCTGCTCCAGGAACGCTCCAGCCGGCAGGACCTGGAATGTGACAAGGTGTCACTGGAGCGGCAGGTGAGGATGAGCCATGGAGGGGATGGGGACAGCTGGAGGGTAACTGGATCCCTTGTCCTGTGAGAGACATGGGGAGAAGTGTCCTGGGGCATCCTTGGGGGAGGGACCATGTTCCCAAGGAGCTTTTTGTGCTGTGAAGTCATTCCTCCTCCTCCTCTCCTCCTCCATGCTCCGGATTTGTCCCGTCCTCCCCTTTCCCCATCCTTGGAGCATCCTTGGAGCTGTCTGCCATCTCCCAGGGTGTCTTTCCTGCAGGATTCCCCCTTTCCTCATGCTTCCCACCTGGGATTTGTGGGGATTTGGTGGAATTCTTTTGGCCAGCAAAGGGATTTAAGAGCAGAAACTGGAGAGCATCATGGAGCCAGTGGGGGCTGTTGCAGGCCCCAGGGTGTCCCCATCCCCTCCAGCCTCTCCCTGTGCCCTGGTCGGTGCCAGCGCGTTAATTGTCGTTATATAACTCGGCTTGTTACGGCTCCTCCTTGGAAAAGGGTTGCTGGGCCCTGACTCACCACAGGGTTTACATAAGTGAGGCTCAGAGCTTCCCCACCCACCCAGGAGCCCCAGGATGGGATGACAGGGACAATTTGGGGGGGTTTTGTAGAACAAGGAGTTGAAGAACCGCCTAGCCAGCTCCGAGGGGCAGCACAGACCCAATAGCAACGTCTCCCAGCTGGAAGCACGCGTGGAGGAGCTGCAGGACCAGCTGCAGGCAGAGGAGAGGTACAGACCATGGAGACCGTCGTTTTTAGGGGTGTCTCACCCACTTGGTGGGTTCCAGCCCTTCCTGTTGCCTCTCCATAGGGAAAAGAATGTCCTGCTGTCCTCCAACCGCAAGCTGGAGCGGAAGGTGAAGGAGTTGACCATCCAGATCGATGACGAGCGGCAGCACGTCAGCAACCAGAAGGACCAGGTAGGTGAGCACAGCACCCTTTGGAGCTGCCAAGCAGCTCAGGGATCCTAACCATGCTAATCCTGTGGGATTCGCTGTGTCTCCACACAGCTGAGCCTGAAGGTGAAGGCCCTGAAGCGTCAGGTGGATGAGGCAGAGGAGGAGATTGAGCGGCTGGAAGGGGCACGGAAGAAGGCACAGAGGGAGCTGGAGGAGCAGCATGAGCTCAATGAGCAGCTGCAGAACCGTGTCAAGGCGCTGGAGAAGGAGGCTTGGTAGGGAATCTGGGCTGGGGGGGCTCCCAGATCCGTGGCAGGGTGAGAGCTGACCCCTGTTCTCCATCCCCAGGCGCAAAGCCGCGCGTTCGGCCGCCGACTCCTCGCTGCAAGACGACCAGCTGAGCTCAGATGAGGACTTTGACAGTGCCTACGGCCCATCCTCCATCGCCTCACTGCTCAATGAGCCCAATCTCCAGACCAGCTCCTGCTGACACCTGCTGCTGCAGCCCGGAGTGAAGCCACATCCCAAAATGCAGGTGCTGGATCAGCTGGGGATGCTGCAAGAACTCTTCTAACACCGAGGACATGAAGGAAGGAGGGTGGGGACCCTCTGGGGCCCCACCCCGGACAGTGTCTTGCCTCTTTTTCTTCATACGGGTCTCAGGGTGCGTTTGCACCGTGGCTCTTGCCTGGTTGTTGTCCTGGTGTCCCCTTGGTGACCAGGTCAGCGTGGCCCTGGGGGCTCAGGGTCCTGTGAGGGTGTTGGGGGGCCCCCACACCTGTGCCCCCCCGGTTTATTTTTATATGCAACT
>NW_008684909.1:1812-2127 GCF_000695815.1 Acanthisitta chloris | reverse complement strand
AGGGACAGAGGGGGCACAGGGACAGGGGGGACATCACCCCCCTGGGGTCCCCCAGGGCAGGGAAGGGCTTTGGGGGGACTCAGAGTAGATAGGAGAGTGGCAGTGTCACCTTTTTGTTACTTTGTGTGTGTCCCACAGTGTCCCCAAGGAGCATAGGGAGACATAGAAGGGACACAGAGAGTGGCAGTGTCACTTGATTGTCACCTCGTGTCCCCCCAGTGTTCCCGAGGGTGAGGTGAGGACACAGAGGGACATAGAGGGGCCATGAGGGGACACAGGGAGGGCTTGGGGACACTTGGGGTCACCCTGGGGGGC
>NW_008684909.1:0-785 GCF_000695815.1 Acanthisitta chloris | reverse complement strand
ACACAGAGTGGCTATGAAGGGACACAGGGAGGGCTTGGGGTCACCCTGGGGGTGCCATTGTCACCCTGTGTGTGTCCCCTCCCTTAGTGAGGGACATGGAGAGGTCACAGGGGGACACAGAGTGGCTATGAGGGGACACAGAGAGGCCTTGGGGACATCTGGGGTGGCTCTGTGGGGACTCTGGGGACACCTGGGGGTGCCATTGTCACCCTGAGTGTGTCCCTCAGTGTCCCTTAGTGTCCCCAAGGTTGGGGTAGGGACATGGAGAGGTCACAGGGGGACACAGAGTGACCATGAGGGGACACAGAGAGGCCTTGGGGACATCTGGGGTGGCTCCAGTGGGATCCTGGGGGTGCCATTGTCACCCAGTGTCCCTTAGTGTCCTCAAAGTTAAGGTGGAGACATGAAGAGGTCATTCTGGGGGTCTGTGGAAGGACATGGGGTGTCTCTGGAGGAGCCTTGGGGACAGCTGGGGGTGCCCTGGTGACATGGCCTGTCCCCCCCTTTGCTGTCCCCTCCTGTGTCCCCAGTCAACAAGCGCCTGGACGAGTGGGTGACCCACGACCGGCTGGACCTGAAGCGGGTGCAGGTGCCACGCAAGGAGGCCAAGACACCCACCAAGAACGGCCTCCCTGGCTCCAGGCCAGGCTCCCCCGACAGGGACACGGTAAGGGACACTTGGGGACACCCTGGAGACAAGGGGGACACAGCCCCAGGGCAGTGCCAGCAGCTGGGGGTGGCCCTGGGTGGGGGGACAGGAGCAGAGGACACAGCCCCAGGGTAGT
>NW_008684908.1:0-806 GCF_000695815.1 Acanthisitta chloris | reverse complement strand
GCAGGAGGCGGCGCGGAGCAAGGCGGGGGGGCGTGGAGCAGTGGGGGGGCCCCTTGTGCCAGGGGTGCCAGGTGTGCCAGCTATGCCAGGGGTGCTGGGACCCTGTGCGCCAGGTGTGCTAGTGGTGACAGGTGTGCCAACAGTGCCAGACCCCCGTGTTCCAGCTGTGCCAGCTGTGTCAGCTGAGCTGGGATCAGGTCTGCCAACACTCTGAGTGCCAGGTGTGCTAGGGGTACCAGGACCCTGTGTGCCAGCAGTGCCAGGTGTTCCAGGTCCAGCTGTGCCAGGTGTGCCAGCTGTTCCGGTGGTTCCAGGACCCTGCGTGCCAGGTGTGCCAGCAGTGCCAAGTGTCCCAGGTCCAGGTGTACCAACACCCTCTGTAGTGGTTGTGCTGGGATCCTGTTTGCCAGCTGTGCCAGGTTTACCAGTGGTGCCAGGTATTCCAGGTGTGCCGCGGTGCCAGGTGTTCCAGCGGTGCCAGGTGTTCCAGCAATGCCAGCTGCACCAGGTGTGGCAGTAGTGCCAGGTGTGCTGGTGGTGCCAAGTGTTCCAGGTGTGCTAGTAGTGGCAGGTGTTCCAGCTGTGCCAGCAATACCAGGTGTGCCAGCGGTGCCAGGTGTTCCAGGTGTGCCAGGTGTGCCAGCGGTGCCGGGTGTTCCAGCGGTGCTGGGTGTTCCAGGTGTGCCAGCAGTGCCAGGTGTGCCAGCGGTGCCGGATGTTCCAGCGGTGCTGGGTGTTCCAGGTGTGCCAGCAGTGCCAGGTGTGCCAGCGGTGCCGGATGTTCCAGCGGTGCTGGGTGTTCCAGG
>NW_008684907.1:0-562 GCF_000695815.1 Acanthisitta chloris | reverse complement strand
TCCTCTCCCAAGCTGGACTTGGACACCTCCATGGTTTGGGCACAGAGTTCATGTCTCTTTATATATATCAGTATTGCAGCATTATATGCACTGTTTATTCTATATATACAGTCTATATAAAGTATATGGCATATTTTATGTATAAATAGTGTATTTTATACACCTATTACATTATATACACTGTATACATCCCTTCTCCCAAGCTGGACTTGCACACCTCCAGGGATGGGGCATGGAGTACATGTGTCTATCAGTATTACAGCATTATATACACTGTATATATATTATATAGGGTATATTTTTATATAGTATATTTTATATGCCTATTACATTATATACACTGTGTACATCCCTCCCCCAAGCTGGACTCGGACTCCTCCAGGGATGGGGCACAGGGTTCGTGTCTATTAGTATCACAGTATTATATACACTGTATATATATTCTATAGGGTATATTTTATATAGTGTATTTTATACATAGAGAATGTTATATCCACTGTGTATATCCCTCTCTCAAGGCGCACTCGGACTCCTCCAGGGATGGGGCACAGGGTTCGTGTCT
>NW_008684906.1:20746-23075 GCF_000695815.1 Acanthisitta chloris | reverse complement strand
TTCCCTCCCATGTCCAACAAGGAATGGGGGTTTTCGTTGTCCTTCCTTTTGCTATTGATGTATTTATAGAAACACTTTTTGCTATCCCTGACAGAAGTGGCCAGATTTAGTTGAAATTGTGCCTTTGACTCTCTAATTTTCTTCCTACATGACCTAACTATATTCCTGAACTCTTCTTGAGTAGCCTGGCCTTTATTCCAGAGTTGGTAAGCTGTGCTCTCCCAGAATGCTTCCCTTGTTGCCATCCACAAATGGTTAATTCCTCCTTAATTTTACAAATATTGCCAAACTCATCGTAAACACCTGACTTCAATTTCCAGCCATTGGTTCCCATTGTACCTTTCTCTCCTTGATTAAACTGCCAGGATCCAGAATTTTCTCTCCTGCAGAAGTGCCTTTGCACTGCAATCATGGCATATTTATTTGTCTCGTGAAGAGCTAAACAGATTGAGCTTTGGCCTTCTCTCAGTACCAGGCATCTGTTCTGATTCTAGCCTCAAAATCCCATTCTAGTTTTCTCAATGTCTCCACTCGTAGGCACTACAGGACAGCGTGCTCAGGCACAGTATTACACCTTTGGGTTTTTTCACAAGGGGTGGAGAGACGCAATCATAGTCCTTGTACTGCCCCTTGCCTCTCTGCAGAGACTTTGCAGAGGCACTGCTCATAATTCTTGGTGCTGATAGCCAGAACAGAACGTTGCATGTTTTCTGGGCTCCACAGTGGCCTTTGGATGAATTTGCTCAGGATGGATCCCTGAGCTTCTTCTTGCCCTCAGCTATGAAAATATGTGGGTCATATTATTTCTGCTGGCACCATGATGAACTAATTATTCTCTGTTTTTCCCGAATAACCGAGGTAGGCTGATCTTGCTCTTGCATCATAACCGAAACCTTCTCCAAAATTTATGGAAAATACAAGGTGGTGAAACAATCAATATGAGCCCATGCTTGGCTGTTTGTAAAAAGGCTTGATGAGAAGCACCTTGCTGATTGTGACTGTAGACATCTCTACATGCTTGATTTTTAGTTTCCCTGTGGGCGATGTACCTTTGATAGCTTGCAGCTAATGCCATCTCCCTCCTGGAATTAATTAGGTGTTGCCAGATCATCAGCGAGTTCCTGAACTGCAGTAGATACTGTGCTCAGTCTGTCAGTAACTCAACACATCCATAAACATGAACCCAACAAGGCAGTATATTGGCGAGTCTCACGGGGGAACAAAAGTTAGTAGGCTGTTGAGTACAACAACTGGGCAGAGGTAATACCTGGGGAATGTCCTGGGGTTTTGTCCACATAATGCTATAATGAAGCAGACAGTTGCTTAAATTTCTGGAGCTTGTGCTTAAATGCTGTCAAGAGTCACTCCTTTGGCTTCAATGCAATTTTAGCCCAGTCCAAGGCTAAAACTGTATAGAGCCTGTGCCTAAATGCATTTGAATGGAAGCTGATGTGAAATAAAACAATCTTAGCAAAGCTGTGACTTGCACTTTTTCAGATTTAATGGGGTTTTTTTTGTTTGTTTATTTTTTTCCTTTGCAACTAATTATTCCAGGAACAGGACAGAGGAGAAGATGAAACTTCTATAGTGACATATTCAGTCTTGGCCATTTAAATAGTAATTAATCGTAATCTCTTCTAATTATTAATTTGTGCAGGGTCTGGTATCACAAAGTATTAACAAGAGCTAGACAAGGAATTCAGCAGCAACAACGGTCTGTATGCACTTAATTGAGTGTTCAGTTTATTGAACTGTAGCTATACTATAAGTTGAAGACAGTCCACTGTGTAAACTGACGTGATCCCATGTATTTCACTCTGTCTTTTTAGTCACTGGGGTCTCTCAATATTTCTTCATTGTTCTGTGGAACCATTTTTATTTCACAGCTCACATATTGATTTCTCCTATTAAGGGCAGCAGAAAAATTACAAAAAAAACACAGGGCAGGATCCAACCAGGGTGCCAGAAGAGGAAAACCTTTAACTATGAACTATTTGTGTTATAATTCCATCTTTAATTTTGCAGTCGGGGTCAGAATGTACACTGGCTGCCAGATGTACACTGGCTGCAATAACTGACAGCAGTTGGTAGGGTCTCACGCACCACATAGTGCTCTGCTTTGCCTCTATGGTACCACCTCACTGTCACTGCTCAGTGCTTCCCTTTGCTATATGCATTTCTGATCTCTGTCCTTCCAACACCTCAGAGTTTTTTTGCTACATGTGAATGCCAGTAACCATTAGCAAGATTCTGTAGGGATGGTTCTTCTATGCAGCTATCTAACACGCAGCAGGAAGGATTTTCCAAGGACCTAGTAGCCCTTTTACTG
>NW_008684906.1:8644-20695 GCF_000695815.1 Acanthisitta chloris | reverse complement strand
GGAAACCTAACACAAAAAATGGAGCAGTTCTAAAAGATTTATGATTGTAGGTTTCACCAGCAGTGCCATTCAGGCTATGAGCTCTCAGTGCTCACCATATGGAAACCTTTTGGAAGCAAGACCCCACAGCCAGTGGTGGTAGTACATCATTGCTGGCTGCTGCCTTAGTCCAGCTGCTTTAGACAGTTCTAACCATGTTGCCTTGCTTGTGACAGCAACAGAAGGCAATGCGACTTGGAGGCACTGGCATAATGGTGGCCGTCCAAAGGGCGTGTTGGGAATAAGGTACCCTGGAATGCTGTGGCTGATGCTGACGAGCCACTGAGTGAGAAAGGCAAATGCAGGCCTGTTCTGTCAGGAGCTGGCATAGAATCATAGAATCATTAAGGTTGGAAAAGACTTCTATGATCATTGATCCCAGGCATTACTGTGCTCTGTGTTCACCTCTGCAGCAGCCTGGTGACAGCCTTGGGGTCACTGCAGCCCCTTTCCCTGTCTGTCTCCAGCTGTCTTGAATGTTTGCAGACTGAACAGGGCTGCCTTTCTCTGTTTGAGTTCGGGATGTAGAGAGAGGGTATGGCTGTGCAGCATGAATATCCCTTGTTTTAATCCACCTGCTGAAAGCCCTCCTTTGTGATGATAGGGAACCAAGGAGAGAGAGGGCAGTGCCTCTTGGGAAATGGGAAATAGGCAAAGAAGAAGACCCCTTCTCAGGCCTGACACTCATTTTCTTGCATCAGAAGCAGGCTAGATATCTGCATGCTCTCACCCAGCCACATTTCCAAAAGTGAGAGGTAGGAATGCAGACTCATCCTGGTCCTCTGCTCATATACTGACTTTGTGTACGGCACTGCTACAATTTGCCTATCCCTACCCTGGGGCATGAAGTAGGATGGAGAAAGGAAACTTTGGTAAATCAAGGGCAAAGCCCTTCTTGGGTGTAGCCAGGGCCATAGGGCTGGCTCTAGGGTGGGTGACTGTGGCAACACTTGTGCTTTCAAGAACAGTGTCTGACAAAATGACCAGAGCTACGCTTTACGGGGTCAGGGAAATGGAGGGTGGCAGTGGGTAAAGGAAAATTAGGACATCTGCCCTCCCGGGACTTTTCATGCAATACCAGCACTGGCATCCTCCTTTGCTCTGCCAGGAGACACAGATGACCTTCTCTGGCTTGGGTCCTGGCAGTGGTCTCCCTCTTTTGCAGCCCCTGCTCCTTGGAGCTTGGTGTATTCTTCTTTGGAGAAAGAGGTTTTGCAGATGCACATTGTGGCATCCTATATCCCTCTCATGACTTCAGAGGGAGCAGAACTGGGAAATAACACCTTGGAAATGTTCTCCACTGATGCATTAGTTCTTGCATAAGAGCTTACCAGAGTGTGCTTGGCCTCTGGATGCAGGGTGGGGGAACCCACACAAACAGTGGTAGTCATCTCAAGAATATCCCTTAGCTTATTTACAGGCTTTGTTATTTCTCTACATGTGTTCTAAGTCTATTATTTGCAAATGTTTCTGCATCTGTGTTATTATGAGAGTGGAATTTCTCAGCTGCCCATCCACCAAGCCATTCAGTGTTTGAGACATGGCCTTAAGTTTCCGTTTATGACTTCTCCTTCTGAAATGAAGGCCTGTTCCTTCAGTCCCTGAAGCTGCATGAGATTCTTGCCTTCCTCAGAGGCTTTTCCTACACCCAGTTTGCACTCACTCATAAATATTTCTAGGCAAGGGTGTAATTGCACCTAATCATTGCATGTTCACCTTCTGGGGAAGTTCAGGGATTGCCTTGACTTGCAGACTTCATATCAACACCAGGTCTAGTTGCTACTTTACTCACTATTCATTCTCAAATGGTGAAAGCAAGTGACTCAACTGCTAAATGTTTCCTACTAAGCTTAACCGAGTAACACTTGTGAAGAGAAATGCTCCTGTTTGCCTCCGCCTCGCTTTCAGCTGCAAAAGACCATCTGAAAAACACTGACAGCCTTCTCCTTCATGATCTTTCCATCGCACCAACCCACAGGAGTAGTTAAATCTTCCATTTTGGTGCCAGTAGGTGGCACTGCTTACTCTCTTAAATGCCTGAAAACTAAGCAAAACATTTGGCCCTGCCTATAGAAGTAGTACCCAGTTGGAATGCCTCACGACCTTTCCCAACACTGCGACAGCATCCAAAGCCACTGCTAAATTTTGGCTGGAACTCAGTCTGGTTTCTAACCCCCTGAGGAATGAAATTGCGTGAGTACTTCCCTGCTGGAACTACAGGGGCAGAAGGACTAGGTAGTTTTATGCCTTAACCTGATAAATATGTGAACAGTGTAGCATGGTGAACTTACCTGCGATATTATAGAATGGCAGTCCATGATCTTGTCATTTCTACAGTGGTGTGTTAGTGCAGTCTGGTCAATGGAGCTGTGCCACTGGCCACAACAGCTCCGTGTTGTGCTGGGTTGCAACCATGATTGCAATCAAGTTATGTCACTCCAAAGCACAGACTGACAAAGATGTGGCTGTGCCACCTTTTTTTCCCAATGGATAGCCATTTTCTGTCCTGGAAATATAGCACATGGAGCACTATCTCTCTGCAATAAAAGGACTGGAGAGAGTTTTCCAAGTGACTGTTGAAAGCTCCTGACACTGCAAATGCAACTCCAGGAAAGGGAACTTGGCAGGCTAGGGCTGGCTATGGTGCCATCACAGGAGATGACTGTATACAGGCTACTGAGAGAGGAGGAGCATATGAGGAGAAAGGCAAGCAGCACAAAGGCAATTGGAAATCTAAGTGGTGAAGGACCCCTTGATGTTTTTGTGCATCCAGGAAAAAATATACAGACACATACTTGACTCTAGGGTAAACCTCAGGATCTCTTGTCTCTTTGTGGGCAAAGGCTTCCAGTACTCGGCACCACTGATTAGCGTTATGAGCAGAAGACATCCTTGGCCCACTGAGGGAACTATTGAAGGGGATAGGATACATTAAGTGCCATGCCCAAGATCACTCTGGGCACCTGCCTCTGAAGCAAGGGACTAACCACCTTGCCACTCATTCTAGCTCAGGAAAGTGGAGGCCCAAGCACAAATTTCATCTTACCATTTCTGTGTAATCACATTACCCATTGTGCTGTGCCTGGACAACCCCTCAAATTCCATTGCAACTGCTAATCTGGTATGCTTTGAACTTGCTGATCACTGTGTGATTCACCTAGTGGCTGAGGACAGTCTGTCCAAAAACTTTGAGCAACTCTCTGAAGGAGAAAAAGGTCCAAGTTGGCTCTGGACCATTGCACAGCACACTCATGGAGTGTGGGAAAACATTTATGAGCTGGTCAAGCCCATTGTTTTGCCCTCCATCAGGCTGGTCTGCAGCTTGCTGTCAGGATGATATACTACACATGCCAGTGCTCTACCTCCAGTACCCAGGATGACTACCTTTTGGCAGCAGGTACACCACTACTTTCTGAGCTATGCATGGCATCTGACACAAATATGGGGCATATGTGAGGCAACATGCAAAGCTGTCCATGGCAAGGACAAACAGGCTGTTCCTGGCTTTACAGTGATCTTCTACTACATGCTGTTCCTATCTTCTGATTAGGAAAGGCTTGTTGGAGTGCATATCCAGTCTTTCAGGAGTTGAAATAGCTCTAATGGACCAGGCCTTATATGGTCTGTCCTGTAGATCCTTGATCTACACCATTGAGATGCCACTCTAGATGCTGATGGAGTAGGAATGTGGCTCATATGGCCGGGATGAGCCATGTGGATGACACCCCATCAGCAAGACCCTAGGGTTCAGACAGTGACTTTAGGCCCTTTCCCTCTTCACCCGTACCTTGAACGGTTATATGTTCTACCTCTTGTCTTAAACAGCCAACAAGAAGTGATTATTTTGGCCAGTGAACATCAGCTGTGCAGCAAGAGCAAGACCTTGAGAATACATTTCCTTATCAGATGACCATTATTAAATACTTTTCAGCTTGTTTCATAATATCCTTTTGTTCCAGAATGAAGACTCTTGAATGAAGAATATAATTAGCATCAGACGATATTCACTGTGTATTAAAAGACTTTCAATTCCACTGTATATAATTTCTATGGAGCCTACTTAGATTACAATTTCATGATTTATTTTTAAATTGTGGCAAAGCACTAGAGTCTATTCTTCTTGGAAAGTGATGTATGACAGGCTGTGGAATGTTCTCCTGGGTGCACTGAGATTGTCTTCTTGCATAGTGACTTTACCATTTTTAGTTTCAGATTCTTAAGAAAAATTTGAGAGTGATTTAGGTTCCTAAACACATGTACCCAGCAACATTTTAGACATTCCTAGGATGTCCAAACCTTCCACCTAAAAAAGGCAGACCTGGTGTAGCACCTGGAGGTCCCCGGGGTTTGCAGACTATTGACAGCAAGGTACAGCTTTGGTATCTGGCCCTTTTGTTATGCAGTACAAATTGTTTCTTGCATATTGTTGTTCTCTGACACTGGAGGAGTTATAGGGGAATTAGCCTCTTAGGCTCATCACTTGCATGTTCTATGTCATGCCCAGAGCATCTCAGCCAGAATGGACTTGCATAAGAGGAAAATAAAATAGGAAGGGCATCTATAGACAACTATGTGTTAAAATAAGCCAGTGAATGTAGACCTTATCCACCGTGAGAATAAGAAATTATATATGACTCTGTTGCACTTGTGCAATCACAAGGAGCTGACAGGCAAGTAGAAGGCAGTCCATGCTTCAGCAGAGCAATTTTTTCCCTAAAAGATGTCTCTGGTTTCTTTTTTTTTTTTTTTGGTGCAGTTAGGAAATTGCATTCCACCACCTGTGGACATAATGGTCTTGGCTGCAAATTCCATTGGTCAGGCTGACCTGGACAGGTTTGTTTCTTCAATTGAGAGAGTCCTCAAGAGGCAGCAGCAGCCCAAAACACATCACGTGTCTTCCTCAGACTTGGCTGGACCCTGTTCTGCTGTTGGCAGCCCTTCCTCAACTGTTACAGTGTGTATCATTGCTGCCATGATATCCACTCATTGGGATTGAATTAGCCCTAAAAGCAATCTCCTTGGCTACACATTATGGCATTGCAGCGATAGCGAAGAGCTGAGAACATTTCAGCTGCCTGAGCTTGAGGGTCTGGTGAGCATGGAGGACCTGGTCCTCTCTGTGGCGTACTCATCCCAAGGTATGCTGCTTCCATGACAGTTTCAGGCTTTGTGACAAGAGTCACACTAGTTGTGTTGCCTGTGGCATGGGAAGGAGGACAACAACAACAACAAATAAAGAAAATATGACTCCTCACCTGCTCATGCTGCACACACCCATGTGGTTTGACTTTAGAGAAGAAAGATCCTTTGTGAATAATATAAAAATATCTTTTTAGAAGAAAATTACACTGTGTTGTCTTTCCTGCTGCTCAGGACAAGCAAAGTCTAGGACTTAGTACCAAAACAGATGACCCAAACAGAAGATTTTGGGAGACTTTGAATGCTGTCACTGACATGGGTGCAGCATGATACCCTGTGGAAAAGGAGGGCCATGATGGAGGAAATGGCCATGCAAAGCCTCTGAAGGATGACAGTGCTGCAGAGGCATGTTGGCAGTTCCCTGTGATGTGCATGCAAGCAAGGCTCTTTGTTTGCTCCTAAGTGTCTGTAGTGACTGCAAAACCCATCAGGAAGGAGAGGATGTGTCTAGGATATACAGCTCCTTTGGACTTCTCTTGTGTCAGCTAAACAAACCACCCAGTAGCAGAAGAGGGTGTAAAATGACAAATTGTTCTATCACTGCACATGTGTCTGAAGGGCTGTGTGACTGTTGGATTAGCAGCCAATGGATATCTCTTCATTAATGAGGAGATAAAGTAATAAGGTGATCACACCACAGAGAATGGCCTTGGTTTTGGTTTTTTTTGGAAGTCTAGTCAATGAATTCCAGAGATATTTTCTTCCATTTATAGCTGGTTAGCAAGCACCAGCATTGACATGAGATGTACCAGATGCTGCTAGTTGTGCTACGCTGGAACTTGGTGGTGCTGCCTGAGGGTCCTCTTTCTAGTATTTTCACACCCTAGGCACATAGAGAAAGAGTTTTTCAATGTCCATGAGGTCTACTTGAGCATAAAACCAACTACCAGACACCCAGCTTCTTATAAAAGCACTCTGTGACCAGTTTTGAACTGGGTTTCAGGGATTTTCTCCTCCAGTTCAGGAGTTCCAGGGCTATATCAGCTATTGATAAGGAGTTGTCATGGCTGTGTTTGGCGAAGAGTTGTGTGCTTTTGGAGCAGTGCAAGAGTACACATTGAATAGGCTTGTGACTGCTCTTCTTCTAGAAATACCAATTGGCCAAGAACCTTGGCTGCATCATGCTGTGGACCTCAAAGTGTCTCCTGAAGAGTTTGGCAGAGGAAAGACACAAGGGAGAAAAGGAAGGGGTAGTAAAGTGTTTAGCCTCTTTTGATACTGTTTGTGGTCCCAGGGTGGGAGAAACTGTTAGAAGATCTTTTGTCCATGACAAGTATTAGTTTGGCCCATGTGCCAGGGTTTTGAGTGACCAAGATCTTTCAGATTAAGTCTGAAATTAAGACTTGCCCTATGATTTCCTTTGTCCTTCCAGGGATCATGTCATATAGTCTTTTAGCACCTCTTTAGGACTGCACAAATGTGTTTCAGATCCTGGGGACCACAGTTTCTTCAACAGCTCACCACAAAAAGGCCACACATGTTCTTGCCTGTACACCTGAAATGCCAGTGCCCAAGGCCTGTGAAAGATGCATCTGAGAAAAGATATGAGACAGAATTACTCCAGATAATTTTACAATCTCAATACTGAACATTATATCTGAACTGAAAGTAGGATTGGGGATTGTTTGCTTTAGCACAGGTATTGCTTTCTTCAAGTATCTTTAAGACTGGTGTTTTATCCTCAGTGTAAGAAGTTGTCTATAGTCAATTTGCTTATAGTGAGAATCTGATGGCTGAAAAAGAGCTACAGGTTAAAGGTATTGAACAACCCCATTGGAATAAATTCTCCTGCAGTGAACGACCTTTCCCGAGGCAAAAACATATTAAGAAATATTTATGAACTCTTTAGCTTGCATTTAATTTTAAGTAAATAATGAAAACAATTTAAAATAGCTCAGGACTAGCAATATGTTTTGTAATTTGCGTAATACTGTCTTTTTCCTAACTGTACGCTAGGGATGAATGGTAGGAGTTTATGTCCTATTGCAAAATTTACCAATTCATTCTGTTCCTTCCTGAATTTTCACAACAGTCTGGATACTTCTGTAGCACAGTGATGGCCCTCTGTCTGGAGATTTTTGTTCCTTCTTTCACATTTCACTGTTTATGATACAGACTGAGGGGAATAGCCCTATCCCACCTTACCTTTAACTTGTTCTGTCTCATCAGTAGCCCCCAAGATGGTTCCTCCTTTATCTTTTGTGTCTAATGATGTGTGCATTGGGGTGGCAAATTCCTTTTCACTTTTTCAGTATTTCCCCTGCCCTCACCTGTTATGTCAGAAATATGCTTGGACTCCTTGTCAAAACCACGGAAAACCAACCTCAGGTCTTCCAGAACTGTGTGTCCTTTTAACTCCTGTGTCTGAACATCCAGCCTAGAATGTGCTGGAAGCCCCATACTTCTGCAGACAGCTCCTTCTGTAGTGGCAGGTTGTCTGCTTTTGATGCTGTCTACTAATGCTGAGTTCTTCCAGAACAGTTAGTGGATTTATGTGCCCATTTAGAAATAAATGAGTGTCAAGATTTCCTCTAAGAAACGTTGAAATCTCTCACCCAGAGTATGAGATCTGTGCCTTAACATCTGATTTCACACAGCATAGAATGAGAGCACTCTCTTAGCTGGATCAGACCCTAAAACTGTTTTGTTTTCTTGTTCACCAAATCCTGTATGTAATCTAAGAAAAACAACTGGAACTTTCCTCTGGTTGAATTAGCTGAACAGCTTTTAGAGCTTGTGTTTGAATTTTGGGGGCTGAATTATATTCTTGAGGGACAAGGAGCATGGGAAAAATGTCAAAATTGACTACCAAAAGTTGGTGCTAGGGACTTGAGTAGGTGAAGGGATAGCAAGAGTGTCATCTTTGCTCCAGAGAGTTGTTTCAGTTGACTCACTTTGGGTTTGCAGGACTGAACATGTGAGTGGAAAGGGCTGTGATGCCAGTTGTTTGCCATGGCACTCTGGGGCTTGGAGGGGCTTAAAGTGGTGAGTACTGACCCTTTATGGAGGGAGAAAGAGCAAAACCTGCAAGACATGATGCTTAGACACTTTTTCTGCTTATTTCTCAATGGACCTCACTCTGTGCTGGGCCTTTGGTCAACCAGTCTTGTGAATGTGATGTGTTTCTGAATAGGATGCACATAAATGCTTCAGTGTGTTAACTCTGCTCTGAATTAGGACATTTCTGTGCAAGGCCTTAATGTACTTTCAAGGTCCTGCTTGAAACCCATGACAAAGTTTCACATGGAAGGTATCAGATCATCAAGAGACTTGCCAATATAAGGGCCTCTTTCTTTTGTATTTTCATATGTGGAGAGAGATACAAACACTTGATAAAATCAAAATGCACAGTCCCAAGAAATAAATGAGAAGTATCAGAAAGTGGTGAGGACATGCCCCACCTGTATTCAAGGAGTCATTTTAGAATGGAATGTTTTCACTTTGTGGTGTGCACATCAACTTTGCCTCAAATACCTGTCCCCAAAGTTGCACCGATCCCCAGATTCACCACAGAGAGATGGTGTTTGCAGGACATAGATAAGCGTCTGCTGTGGATGTTGAGTTCCATTTAGCAATCACTCAGCAGGGCTGGCAGCAATGGAAGCACAGTTCGTGCAATTTCGTCTGTGTAATCCCCTAGGGCATTGTGTCATACAGGAAAGGCCTGTAACTTTTAAAGGTCATGACTGGACTCCCAAGGGACTGAGATTGCTCTTCTCTGTCCCTGGGGAAGAAGTTAGTTTTCCAGTGAGTGTGGATGTAGAGAGAGAAAGGATGGTGTAAGGTCTTGGAACAAAATATCATGCTGGGGTTTAAGCAAGTTAGAGGCAAGAGGGGAATAGGCCTGATTGTCCTCTTGGGTTATTAGGCAGTGGTTTGTTGAGATCGTTTACCCAAGTGCAAGGACCCTTAAACATGGTTGACTTTACTGGGCTGAAAGAGAAAGACATATTCTTAAGCAAGAGCAAGGCAGAAAAAAAGTGATCAGTATAAGAAAAATATTAAGATTGCAGGTGTATTCCTGCAATACAGATGTGTATGAGGACAGCTGAAAGAAGAGGCTTAACAAGCAAGAAAGAAACCAAAAACTGAATTTACAATTTATGTATTTTTATTCGCAGCAGCATTTTTGGTTTCAGCAACAAGTAAAGTTTTTCATGAAAACTCCCTTGGTTTGACCACATATCTTGAATGTTTTAAAACATCAGAAGTCTTTCCAGCTTGTGCAGTCATAACACACAAAGCTAGTGAACCAAATGTACTTGAATTCCTGTCAGGTAGATGGGAGGATACCTTTAATAATTTGGCATAGAAAGTAGAAAACTTCTGGATGAATCTGCTGGGGTTTTTGTAGGGTTGGTGTTACTGGAGTTACTTCAGAACCTTTTTTCATGACACTTTTCACAAGGATTGGTGTATATACCTTGGTACTTTGCATTTTTGGTTGGATGTTACAGGAGTGCTGTAAGCAACACAGACTGATGGACAGACCAGGCTATACCACTCTCTGGCCAGTCCAGAATTTTCCCTTCAGAGCAGGTGCATAAGGTAAGGCTGGCAGATACACCACTCCACATAACTAATGCTAGTTCCAGCTGACACAAGGGAATATGTACCTCCAGGCACCACTTACCAGATTCATCAGCTGTTTTACACACTTCGCACATTCCTGGAGACCATGGCCTCCTAGGGAGTTGTCTGTGTAAATTTCATATGGAGTTTTGGGATGCAAGACTCCTCCCTCCAAACTGTTTCTTTTGTCCTGTTCCTGGGGCAACCCAGCCTAGAGAGGTTTTGGAAACTTAGCTTTTGCAATGCATGCTTTGATCATCAGATGACAGGTGGTGAGGTAATATATCATTGCTGTAAATCTCTTGCTCTCTATGCCAGCATCCAACCATGGTAAAAAAAATGTGGAAGGAGATTTCTCACTGAGCATCAGTGAGCACAGCAGGGGTAACTAGGCACAGATACACACACTGACAAATTTCAGCAGGCCTCCAGTAGGAAACTAATACTGTCCCCTGCTCAAGTCGATCAATGGTCCCAGCCTTGTGCTTCAACAGTACCAAAATCTACCAATAGGTTGGGCTGGGAGGAATGAGACAGCTCCCTTGCATACCCTATTGGGATAAGCAGTAATTATCCTCTTTGAGGAGCTACTGAACTTTGTTTCCACATGTGTTAACCCTTCATTGCAGAAGGAAGGTCATCTGTCCAGGAAGAAGGACATCTTAGCAAAAGGTCTGGTTTCAGTGTAAGGAAACCTTTGCTGCTAGCTATTGCAAAGTTACTAGTAGCTAATTATAGTTGATTTACTGTATCTAGCGTGATAATCCAGAAGAAAGTAACTTTCCAGACAGAGCAAATGCAGCAATTATACAGATGCCAAATTGCAAAAAAATTTATATTTTTCAGGCATTTGCATTTTCAGATTTGGTTTCCAGATTTTGTAACTTATACTGCTACTATAAAGCCCTGGAAATTACTTTTATGGGACATAAATGCTTCATTTTTGACAAAAAAAATGTAACTAAAAATCTTATGGTACTTTTTTTTTCTCTTCAGAAACATGAAAATTGGAAAGGGAAAGAAAATTGGATGATCAGAGTCAGAAATTTAAAATGTCTGGGTAAATTTAAGACTAAACACATCATGTGCATAGAGGTCTGTTGTCTTACTCAACAGGAAAGTGAACAACTGAATAGTTTTTGTTCTAAGGCATTGCAGGGCAAACTGAAAGGGCTGGTCCTGCAGCATTCATTCGGAGCACGCATCGTGCACCTATGCGCCTAAATCTGTATGGAGACCTGCCAGTTTGGGCAAGCCCAAAAGCAACGGCCCCAATGTGTCCTATCTGTGGAAAGTGCCAGATACCTGTGAGCACGTCTTGTTAATGACCATGGTGATACTGAGTTTGTCTGCACAAGCAGAATTGGGATCTTCTGCAGAGATCCTGAACACAGATCAAAAAGTATGGCAGAGGGCTACCATGAAGAGTGGTATTTTTCTGACAGAATCAGGGAAGCTGGCATGTTTGTAGTATATTTCTCTGGCTAGTACTGTTACATCAAGAGGAAAGGAGATTTGTGTCTTACCCTGCCAGCTGGACCGAGTTTATACCACTTAGCACCTCTGCACAGGGCACATAGCAGCTGAATTGGTCTTTGTGGATTTATAAATATTTGAATGGAAAGTAGCTGGATGCAGGGAGAGATTAAGTGATACAAAAAAAACTTAGAGCTGAAATACCCGTGTGAGGCCAAACACAAACACTTATTAAAACCATCAGTGATTGATATATACTTCATAAATAAAAAAAAAGCTCAATATTTAAATTGGTTTCAGGAGCTGGGTGTTCGTTTCCTTTTCTACACTTTACAAACAAATTTGAAAGGAGGTTCTGAAACAGAAAGTTTTTAAAAAGTGTTTTGCTTTAAAAAATGTTAAAACAAAAAGTTTGGATGGTATTGTTTTTTAACCTTGAGCAATTTAGTCAATTCAGCCCAAGACTTCAAAATACTGTGGTTGAGTAATAATCTAAGTTTTCAAAGCCAAGAACTATTTTGGTTGAAAATACTTTGCTGAGCCCTACTTCTGCCTCAAAAGAGAAGCCTGCAGCTGTTTCACCGTGAATTATCCATGGAGCACTGACTCCTTCCTTTACCATGCCTAATCAGCCCCAAATTTGCCTTAATCCATTAGCTTTGTTTGCTCTGTTGTCTGTCTCTTCTTTATCTTGGGAAGGAATAAAGGTGACAGCCCAGAACCAAACAGGGCAGTGACTGTCCTCTTCAATTGGCTGCAAAACAG
>NW_008684906.1:5799-8628 GCF_000695815.1 Acanthisitta chloris | reverse complement strand
AATCAGAGTCCTGCAATGTCCCTGAAAACAATGAAATAAATTCTTTTTAGACCTCCCTTGTGAAAGGAAAACTTTATACAGGAACTGTTTTTTTACCATGTTCACAAATAGAAGCTCCTTTGAGGCTATTTTAATTTTTAAATTTTTATAAAGCTTTTTTCCCCCTCCCCCCTCCAGGCTGTTAAGCAAAAAAATTACAGGAGTGCAAACAACAATTAATAAAAAAAATTCCTGCTTGGCTGAGATGACAAATCACAATATTCTGGCATGAAACACTGAAGGAGTCAGAGAGTGGCTTTCCACTAGTTTGCTGGCCAACATAAATAAATACTAAATGAATTATTCAGTAAATCTGATTGGAGATTAGCAAGCAAGAGAAAAACAGTGGCAGCTTGTGAACTGTTCACTAGTCCTAAGAGACGTTGAATCTTTCAGGAATAGGGGCATGTCTCATGGAAACAGGTAGTTTATGTAAGACTCCTCTTCCAGTCCTGCAATTACTTATGACTCACAGCTTGCATTGCAGAAGAGTAAATGTTTAGCCTTCATGGCCACAGAAAAGAGTTTGATGTTGAGAATGTTAAACCTCAAAGAGTAGAAGGCAAATAAAAATTACCCCAGCATTTGTCTTTTGAAACCAAACAAAGAAAGCCTAGCAGTTTTTAAGTTAGACTCTGTAGTGTCCACTTTTTCTGCTGTTTATATTTTCTACAGCTTCCTCTCTGGCCTGTCAGTTCAACCCTATACCTCAACCAAAACACTTCTAGAAAGCCACAGCATGTACTGATGCACCTCTGCTTCTCTGTGAGGTGGAACAGGTATGCATGGGCTGGCTACATGCACAGCCCACCTCTCCTGTGGGGAAGGGCACTGTCATCCCATTCCCAGCATCGTCTTGTGCTTTCTGCAGCAGCACTTACAACAGACTTAGGTGGCATTTCTAAGACCTGAACTCAAGATTACATCTAGGTCAAGACTGCTGCCAAAGAGAGTCCTCATTTTGTCTTCTGGGGTGCATAGGCACCAAGTAGCCAAGCTTCTCCAGAATTACTGGTAAAGGCAGATGTCCTTGGAAAAAAACATAACTTAGGAGCAATCTGATCATGTGGAAGAGATAGAAGCTAACTTTTGAATTAAAATCTGTGCTACACCTGCTAGATAGGAAAGTGCTTGTTTGGCCCTGGACTGGGAGGCAAGCCAAGGCATTCAGCAGAACTGAGTGCAAGGCTGAGCATCAAGAAGGCTGGGGCCATTTGGTAGTCTGTGGGAAATTTTATGCAAAACAAAATTTTGTCAGTTATATACCAAAATGGCCTCAGGAAAAGCTCAGTGCTTGGAAGAAAACATAAATCAGCAGCAGAGAGTGAATAGTTTCTTTTCACTGGAGAGGAAAGGTCTAGCACACAGGCTTTCGGGCAGCGTGGATATGCTGGCTGAGACAGCACCCACACTGCAGTGTGTTCCCATGCTCAGCAAAAGTTTAGCCCACCCTGTGGTCCAGGGGCTGGTGGGTGTGTGCAATGAGGGTTCATTGCCAACAGCAAAGTGGGTGTATTCCTGAAATCTTCCCAATTGCCAAAGGGAGTTTTCACTGCTTCCGTACCCCCGCCTCAGTTGTGTGAGTCCACAATACTGTGCACATCAGGAACTTCAGCTGATTTTATTTTCCCATGAGTTTTAGGTAAAAAAAATCGTTTTATGCTTGCCTTAGGTCAAAAAAACATTTCTAAGTTCCTACATGCAAAGGACTGGAAGCCTTAGTTCTTACTCCAAAATAAAATAATACCTAAGGATGTGAATGACTTTAAACATCATGACACTGGAAAATTTGAGGAAGAAGTTCACTCAACAACAAAAGAACCAATGTTTCTTAAAAAAGCTGCATTCCCAGAGTTCTCATGGCATCAGACTGACTGAAAATCAAGTTCACATGTCCCTAATTATTTAACAGGAATTCTCAAAATTCCCACAGGATAAGTAATTTGAAACAACCCACAGACCTATTTTGCTTGTTTCCTGGGGCAAATTTATGTCATAGTTAGGTAGCTACAATGTTATCAGCTGCCTTGGAAAAACAGGCTATGCTAATATGACCATTACCTAATTCATGCCTGGAGTCTGATCCTCAGAGATTCTAAGCCTTTTAGTGATCCCCTGAATGGCCTCTTTATAACTTTAAACACAGGGACATTTACTGATGTGGTTGCCACCATATGAAACCAGGAAGATTTGTAAGAATAACCATTTTTGTCTGATGTCCTACCATCTATCCAACTGTAGACTTGTGTATAAACACATGTGATTACTTTTTCATCACTGTACATGAAAACAAAATCTACCCAAGGGACAACAAGGATGCTCTGGGAGATGGGAATGTGGAGGAGATGAAAATATTGGTGGAGCCTGATATCAATGGCTTACAGAGGGGTCAGAGGCAGAAAATACTTTTCCTGCTTTTTGATTATTTATTCTGGTTTTATACCCCTTCAGAAGGCCAGTGGGTGGGAACCCTGCCTTGATGAAGGTGGTCTGGACTCTGTGTGTATTTCTGTTCCTGTCTTCGTACACAGCCTTGGGGCAAGCCATTTCAATCTTTGGTGCCTCAGCTTCTGACTCTCCCTGTACAACACTTACATATGGCCTTAGGGGCTGTGGAGGACAAGACTTGCTGCTCATAGTTTCCTCTCCAGCACCAACTGGGTCTCACTGCTGTCTGCTATGGGCCCAGGAAAGAACTGAGGTTACAGCAGCAGTGAGTCAGGAGGAGGATGGTGTCAGAGACCATCAAATCGGTCAAATTTCTATCTAATCTGTGTGTGCTCTGGCTGG
>NW_008684906.1:0-5779 GCF_000695815.1 Acanthisitta chloris | reverse complement strand
GTGGACTGGCTGCACTTTCCGCTTCCAGGGCTGCCCTTGACACACAGAGCTGATGTCTCTGGACTTGCAGGAGCTGGAACATGTCTCTTCTGTGACATGCTACATGGCAATATCTCCCGTGACAGACATGTGAATTGCACATTAAGTGTGACAAACTAAGCACTTTGAGACTTTAAAAACAGAATAAAACCTTCCCCAGATTTATGGCTGCCATGAGCAGATGACAATGATGGCATCATTTGGTGCCCTGAAGGCCAAGTTGATGTACTTTCTTCACAGGCTGTCTCTGAAAGAAGGGCCCCAAGGGAAAATTTTCCAACTTGGAGAATCCTGTCTATGAGATCTGAAGTCCTTCATGACCAAGGAGTCAGGTCTGCCATTTTTTCAGGTTTCTCCCACAGTTCACATGGTGTTTGGTGTTGATTGATGAATAGTGAGACCTTATTGCTGCAGTCCTTGCCCTTTCTCTCCCATTCCCCTCTTGTTTGTGTCTCCTCTTTGTTGCATTATCTAAATTTTGGCAGGAGTATCTCTGGGACAGGGATCACAGCTGTACATGTTCCTAAAATATGTCAGTATACTTGTCAAGATAGTGAAGTAACACAATGAAAGAATTAGGTGGAAATAATTACTATTCATTGGTTATTTACATGTGGCAAATAGAGTAGATTAAACAGGAAAATTTTACTGTGCATATGCAAACTCAGCCTGTTTTCTGTTCATAATTTGAGGACCAACTGAGCTCAGGTTTTGCCTGAAATCTTTTAAATCTCCATGAGACATAAAATTGAAGCACACAGAAGTTAGCAACACAAAATCACTGCAGAATTCCTCTGGATGTACTGCATGTGGGCTGAACTGTCCTTTGGGAGAACCCCACTCACTCCATGAGCACTTGGGTTGGATGCCCACAGCAGGAGTGTTGGGCCAGAAGGGCGTTTTTACTTACCAGTTGCAAAATCCCAGAGCAGCAATGCTAACTCAGCCGAAACTTTAAATTAAAATTAAAACAAATCCCCTTTGGGATGAGATGGAAATGTCAGCCCAAGGAGGAATCTGTTCTCAGTAAGTTGCGAGCAACCAAAGGAGATACAAGTTGGAATCCAGCCTTGGCAGCACCACATACCATCTGTCAGCCTTGTGGAGTAAAATAAAGGAAAAGCTGAAAGCGTGCAATTATCCTTTCCCTTGCTGGAGAGCTCAGAGGCCGGAGAAGTGGCTTCTCTTCCCTGATACACTTCTCGAGGCAGAAATGACACATTCATTTTCCCACAGTGGTGATGCTGTGCATTGCTCTCTCATCCTATTCTCTCATTTCTTGGCAAGCAGGGACACAGACTGCCAGGCTGGGACCTGAGTAAGAAGGCTCTGTTCCCATGGTTAAAGAGATGAGTTTAGCAAATTGGAGGAGAAGAACAAGAGAGCAGGCGACACTGAAGTCTCTCCACCAGGCACCCTTCTGGCAAGGTGCAGTGACTTACTTCTGCCCTTATGGGTGCCTGAGCACTGCTGGTACTGAGCACTTTCAGACAGGCAAAAGCTCTTCTCTTTCCTTCTCCCCCCTGCCCTTGCACATTTTCATAACCTTGCAAAAGTTTCAGACAACGTCATCTTTAACCTACTGCAGCCAGGACTTGGGAGCCACGTGAGGGCCAGTGAGGGGGATAATACTTGATCAGCACACCAATCCCATGGCCAATGAGTGGGGAGCTGGACTACACTCCCCTACACGCCACCCCAAAATGGGTGCCGGAATGTCTCTCCCCTGGCATTGCATTTTGAAAGATGTGTCTGGCAAGACAGCTAGCTGACTTTGGCAGGCACTACCTTCAGTGTGATAATTAATTAAAACACAGTTGAGAAAATCATAGCACAAGCTTACTCTGCAAACTGATCTGCAGCTTACTAGCAGAGCAGGGCATCTTGCTCTATTCCATATCTCTTTATTTGAAGGAATTGGCAGCTTACATTGTGCACTGAAATAAGATGGTGGGATGAAAAGGAATGAATCCTTGTGCTAATCAGTGAGAGAGGACCTTGTTTGTGAGATAAGACAACTTGGGAACAGAACAGCAAGTCATATCACAGCAATAGAAAGGATAATCAAGGCAAGATATAATAGCTAAAAGCTATTTTACACAAGCATCCTCCTGTTGCCTATGTGGCACCAAAGACTGAAAGAACCTCTCTGCAAAACAGAAAAGTGAGCAGGAGGCACAGGTGCCCTATCTATTGCAGTCAGAGCTGCAACTGTTGCATAGTTCCCCATATTTCTGTGTCTTCAACTGAGGTCTTCCAGGTACCAACAGAGAAGTTGCACATACTGTGCTCCTAAACAGACACCCAGGCGTCACCTTTCCCACTGCTGCACATTCAAGGAGATTCAAGATAACCATGACACACACACACACTTTCCTGTAACTATAGCTCTCATCTGTCTGCATGCCTGCTTGTCACTGGGCTGCCCTTGCCCCTGCTGAAAGATACCTCACTCACTGAAATCATGGGAAAGCAGGCAATGTTGTGCCACGAAAAGGCACTGTTGTGAGTGTTGGTGGTCACTACAGTCACCCTCAAACCTCTGAATGGCTTGATGTCATATTGCTCCTTACTAGGGGCATAGTAAAGAAGCTCAATCCACGAAAGGAGGACCTCCACTGCACATAAAGTTATTGCTGTAGCCTGATCAGTGATTATGGAAACAGGCAGGGAAGAGTCATTTCTTTTAATCCTCAAACTGGGATTTCATGGCTGGTTTTCACAAAAATACATTTTAAAAAACATTTCATTGGTATCATTGAACAAACTTAAAGTAGGAGAAAAGGATTCCTTTTTTGTTTGTTTCTTTGAACTTACTAGCACAGAAATAGCCTGCAAGTTTACTCTGACTTTTTAGATTTAATTTCACTATTTTTCTTTGGGAAGTGGGGTGAGGGGAAGAGAAAAATTAAATATTTACAGGTAAAAATTCCCAACTTCTTACTTGCTTGTATTTCCTAGTCAAAAGGAGACCAGAACATGTTTTTGCTTGTTTCTAAGTGGATACTTTTGTTGGAAGACCTTTCCAAATCAAATTTTTTATATGAAAAGAATTTAAGCAGCACAAAAATTTTCGAAGTGTTATGTTGTGTCATCCTCCCTCTCCCCTTCTCCCCGTGTTTCAAGCTCTCTTTGGAGCACTACTGAGGAAATGAAATTCTGAGGTTGGTTCTCCTCTTGCTTGCTGTTGTGTGAAGCCAGTGAATTTGCTCAGGGGTTAGCAAAGTTGTGCCACAGAAACCGATGCTGCCCACATCGTGTTGGAGACACTTGTGGGCTTGTTTTGGCTTTAGCCTTCTACATGGTCTATGGGTACAAGTACCAGCCTAGTTATGCAACTTCTCTCCAGGTTTTCCCCTTCTCCTTATTAGAAATCATGTATTTTATCTCTCAGTATATTACCTTCCACCCACTTTGGAGTCCCTGAACACTATAAATCAGGCTCTGTTTTACAGATGGAGCTTTGCTTTACTCTCTATGATTATGCATTTTACAGAGGAAGAAGAACTCAAATCCAGTTAATGATTGCACTGAAGCACCTTGAGTTGATGTCATGAAGCTTCTTCTCCATCCTATCACAATTATGTGCAAGAGAAAGAAAGTTTTTAAATGTTGGGAAATGTGCTGTGTTCCATCTATTTCAGATTATTTTGCATCTGAGTTTACAACAGACTTAGGCAATTTGTTCAAGATCTGAGAAACCAGAATTATCCCCTTCCCCCGCCTTTCATCACTTAAAAGTTTTCTTTTAGCGTTTTGTTTTTAATCTTCCTTCTTTTTTTTTTTTTTTTTAGGTGGAGACTTTGCATAACTTTTTCTTAAATATATAACTCTATGTCTGAAAATGAGCCATGGGCATGAACAAAAAATTATGCAAACAAGCACTTTCAGTGTAACAAATTAGATTTCATTCTGAGTAGTTTGCAAATCTGCTGCCTGTCCTTGCTACTGATGGGTTTCACAACCTGTATTGGGAATGAACTGAAAGTCTGATTACAGCCTGTGGATTTGCAGATGTTTATGGGGGCCAACACTCCATCCAGGGCTGGTATGCCTCACACTGACAGTGCTCCTTTCTACCTGCTTTATCTGATCCTATAAGCAGTACACTAGTACTTTTCCCACATCATATTGTAATATAAGCTTTTATTTCTGC
Source organism: Acanthisitta chloris (assembly GCF_000695815.1). Taxonomy (NCBI): domain Eukaryota; kingdom Metazoa; phylum Chordata; class Aves; order Passeriformes; family Acanthisittidae; genus Acanthisitta; species Acanthisitta chloris. The sequence goes on along the minus strand of NW_008684906.1, from coordinate 1,584 downwards.
ATTAGCCATGGAAGAAGTTGTGCAAAAGAGGAGACTTTGTTTGCTCTCATGGGGTTGGTAGCATCACCTGAGAATAAGGTGGTCTGACACCTGTTTGCTTTAAAGTGCTTGTTCTTTTAGTTTGCCAAATGTTGCCGTTGGGGAATGGAATCTTCTAGTAAGGGTGTCTGACGCTGGACAGAGTCAGGCTGATTTCTAAGTGGGAAATTACAATATAGAGTTTCAATCAAATTAGATCAAGAGAAATGCATTGTTTAGTCCACACTTGAGGAAAAGAAAGACATGAGAAAATTCTTGCAATTGTTTTGACAAGAGGGTCTCAAACACTGGGTGTCAGACAATATGCTCAATACTTAGCAAGCTGCAGTACAAACTGTGTTTTGCCCTGCTCACACCACCACCATCCTCTGGTGAGAAAGCCTGGTGTCTCTCCTTACTGTCAGACTCTTCACCTCCAATCCCCTGCGTCTGACTCCCTCCCTCTTCCATTGCCTCACCCACTGTGTTAGCCTCCCCTCCCTGCCTCCCAGTTGTCTCAGAAGAAAAAAAAGTCTCAGAATGAACAGTTTGTACCCTCACTAAATTCTTCCAAAGCCTTTTGGATATAAATAAGGATTGGTGGTGGAGGAGCTTCTAGATGTGCCTTGTGAGAGATGTATTCTCACTCACGTATCTGACTGGTCTTTTAGTGGAATCTAAAGTTTGAAAGGTGATCCAGTTGTGCTACACTTGAACAACTTCTTATTGAACAGCCTCACTAATGCAAAGCAGTTATATTTTAGTCTCCTAAGGTGCCTGGTATGAGAAGGATCAGTTACCCTTACAGTGAATCCTATTTGCTTCACACTGCAAAAACTAGGGAGTCTCCATTCCCTGTGTCATAAGCTTCTTTATGAAGCTGGGCCTTTGGCAACAAACCTCACAATTAAATGAAAACTGGTATTGTTATTAAATAAATGTCCTTACATAACTGATCTTTCACCCAGCGGCCACTGACGCAAATCTCACTGCAAACCGTATTTCTGAGAGGAGGGCAGAGAGCTGAGGAGCTAAGAGAATCAATTTTGTATTTCTCTGGAACACAGACACAATCTCTAGTGGATTAATTTACGCTCCATACTCGTATCCCCTTGAGTGCTGGCAAAACAAGGTTTTGGCAAAGGTTTTTCAAGTTACCAGCGGAAGGCTCCTTGCAGCCACTGTGCTGGTTAGATATTAGAAAAAGGTTCTTCACCCAGAGGATGGCTGGGCACTGGAACAGCCTCCCCAGGGAAGTGATCACAGCGCCAAGTCTGCCAGAGTTCAGGAGGCACTTGGACAATGCTCTCAGGCACATGGTGTTTTTCTCGGGGATGTCCCGTGCAGGGCCAGGAGTCGAACTCGGTGATGCTCGTGGGTGCCTCCCAACTCTAGATATTCTATGATTCTGTGACAGCGAAAACGCAGCTAGCAGTTGGGTACTGGCACAAAAGCATGGCTGAGAAGGAAGACCCTCTCAGAGGCACAGCAGAGCCGGCTGTGGTCGGGGGACGCGGCGCTGCCCGGCGCGGCTCGCGGCTCTCGGTGTGAGCGGGGGAAGGAGGG
>NW_008684905.1:0-13960 GCF_000695815.1 Acanthisitta chloris | reverse complement strand
ATTACATACATACATACATACATACATGAAGTATATGTATATATACATTCCACTAGATGCTGACTGGTTTTTGTTGTGGTTAAGAATTGTTAGAGTTCAAAAATGTGGAAGTTCAGATTCTTCTTTAATCACAAGACTTGAAGAGCAAAACAGTAAAGAAAGACCAACTATAGCAACACCAAATCACAAGGGCATTCACCATTAGAGTTTGGATGTCGATGCTTTGTATGGAAATTTTTGCTTATGCAGAGGAACAAAAAGAACAATACAGAACACTAATATTAGAGAAATAGTTACATTCTGTTTAGTTAGGAGAGGTCCAGTGAACACCTCACTTCTCCAAAAGTTAAATAACTTACTTTCTGCCAAGTAAAGTGTAAAGAAGGGATAAGAAATCCCTAATGTCAGAATATGCTGTTTGAAATACTGTTCCGTTTTGCAATAGACTTGACTAAATATGTTTTGGAAGAAGCACTTCTTCTGCTAAAGTACTCAGAATCAAAATCAAATTCTGGCTTTGGGGTTAGGGTTTTTTTTTAAAGAAAAGACATTTTTGCAAACTCCCATTTCAAATTACCTCACTGCTGTTTAATTTGTGTAAAATACAGATTTAATGAGAAAAGGGAATTTCCTCTAAGAGATATAGGCTCAATCTATAAAATTAATACAAGCAAAGTGCAAAGAAATGAAATGTATCTATCTGAATAACTCACACTCTGAGACTCACTAATACTTCTCTCAAGAATTATTTTATATAGATGTCTAGCAATTTCTGTTGACCTTTGCTCTATTTTATATTATCTTCATGAGGGCTGTGGCTGGTGTTGTGTCCTCCAGGGTTTCCAAATGAATCAGAAGAGCATTCAAAAAATAGGGCAATAAAAATCATAAACTATTTCAAAATGATCAAGGGAATTAATTAAAAGAATAGACAGTGCTTTTTTAAGAAGTTGGGAGGACTTTTAGTTCATATGTTTCTCTGTCATATCAAGTGGAAGCTTCAGAAAGATAACATTAAGTGTCTCAAAATTATCAAGACTTATTATGAGCTAAAAGTCGAGTATGTTGCATTCATTACAGCAATATGGTTGTAGTAAGTTTCAAGTGTTGATGCTATTCATTAAAATTCGTAGCTTGGGATAGTGCATCTCTTTGTATCTGGGTTTTCTGCTTCACAGCAATCTGGGGTCAGAACAGGTGCAGAGCTTCCACTAACCTTCATCATCATTGCTGGGTATTGTATCTCTTGGATTACTTTCTCATGTCATTACCAATTGTGGCATACCTACCAGTTGGGAATTTATATCCACTCTACCATATATATGCACTTGCACCTCCATATCCACACAAGCGTGCAGTCACATCCTAGGACACAGGATATGTTTCTCAAATGCTCAGCATCAGGGTGTTGAGCATTTTGGCACGGCCTTCTGCAGTGGATGTCAAAGCTGGGGAGGGTCAGTTTACAAAAGCATGTAGTGACAAGACAAAGGGGAATGAACTTGAGCCAACAGAGGGTAGATTTAGGTTAAATATAAGGAAGAAATTTCTGACTGTGGAGGTGGTTTGCACTGGAAAGGCTTGTCTGTTTCTGGAAGTGTTCTGGGCCAGGATGGATGGGTGTCTGAGCAACTTGGTCTAGTGGAAGGCATCCCTGCCCATGGCAGGGGATTGGAATGAAATTATCTCTACAGTTCCTTCAAGCACAAATCATTCTACCTACAATTCTATGATTCTCTATATATTCTCTCTATATATATTCTTTGTGATGGACAAAGACTGATTCACTTTCAAATTAGTTAATATGGTTTACAGAATAAAGCACAGTGTTCAGTACAGAAGGTCAACTTCTGCAGAGCGATCCCCTTTATATAACAATTCTGCTACAGTACATTGTTTTCCTTAACTGTAGACATAGGGATTATGTTTGTAGATATTGTGTATGCAAAGATGACTTGAATTAAATATTTGGTGGAATAAAGACTTTGGTTTCTGGGAAGGAGGCTTTCTACCCTCAAATGTGGATGTTTGCAGACAGCAAATGACTGGTTGAGCCCCTTCTTCCTCAACTCCTTTATCCTGGAACTGACACAGATTATTTTTGAACCATCCAATGGAAATCTCTATGATTTAAGATAATTTCTTTTTTTTTTTCACTTGTACATGGGTCATCTGAAAGAAATGCCTAATTTTGTAGAACTATTGTGACAGCAAATGTCAATTCAGAAATCCCTACCTAAATTTTGAATTCAATGCCCATCTTTAACTGATTTTATATTATAGAAGCCACAGGTAATTTTGTAATAATTTATATTTATTTTCCTAGTTTAAAATACATTTGCAAATTATAGGATGGGATTATACAAGCCCATTTAGTTGAATTTGCCTTATCATTGGGAGCTTAAAGCACTTAGGAGTATGCGAAGTACAGCTGAGCTGACAACTCCATTATAGCTATAATCTGTAGGAAACCAACATTAGGATCTAAGATGTCACCAGTGATTTGCTACTAAACAAATAAACCTTCAAAGTCTTTACAGAACAGTATGTGCTCACTGCAGACTTGGCCCTCCTACAATTAACCTTCTGAGAGACCCATTTGTGAGAGAGATGGAGTTAAGCTGACATGTGAAAAGGTTTGTCTCTCTCTCACAAACACACACATACACATGCACACTCACACACATCTCTATTCAAATTATATCTGTTTTCCTACCGTATCACCTATAAATGGGAGATACCAGAATCACTTGATTTAATTAAGTGATGTATAAACCAGAAGGCTGGGCTTCATTATGGTTTATACTTTCCTTATTCACAAAATGTGCAGGGCACAACCCACACTCAGAGGAAACCATCTGCATGCCAGCCTGGCCTGTGTCCTCCAGGCTGCTTGCTAATTCCTATTACTGCAAAAGGCATTGCCTGCTCTGTGATGGTGATGATAAGGCTGCGACAGAAGGGCGTAAAAGCGCTTTGTTTCCTTCTAGACAGGGATATAAAGAAGGCAGCCCCCTCTTTCAGTCTGAGCTTGTCACAGCTTGTCACCCACTGGTGAGACCTCCTGGGAGGTGATGGATGCATTTCTCATCCTGTATCTGATGTCAATCACTGGTGAGACCTCCTGGGAGGTGATGGATGCATTTCTCATCCTGTATGTGAAAGCATTCTGGGAGGTACATTCGTAGCCATCTGTGATGGACAGGGAATGTCAGCTTGGGCATGTTGAAAGCCGTCGGCCCTGCAAAACCCGGGGTGGCCCTGGGGCGCGTTCGCCCATTGCAGGACACTTCACCATGACCCCAATCCTGATGGTTCCCTCCTCACGTCACGAGGTGGCAGTGTTTAGTTTCTGCTCTCCGACTGTAGATGCGTCTGACATCACGTTCCCTTTTCCGAAATTACTTTGTCTTTCAGCGGACGCTTCTGCAGCATGGTTATGAGCAGTTCATTCTGTGTACTGTGAATGTGGACCCTTAGCACTTGGACTTCAGTGTGTCTGGTCTGTGAGGTCATCTCAAAGTGAGGAGTGGGGACCAGTGATATGCCTAAGTATTTGATTTCATTGGGTTTCATAACTATAGCTGTATGTATGACCTTAGATGCACCAAGTGAGGTGTGACCCATAACCCGGGGCCATTGGCTTACTCATTGATCTATTTAGTCTTTCCAGGAACAAGAGAGTCTGGACTGAGAGAATGCAGGCTCAAGGTCTGTAACCTCGGGGAGCTCCCATTTGCAGTGGATGTGAACTTAACATGTCAGAAGACTTCTGGCAGCCTTTGAGAGTTCAAGATATGCAAAATATTTCTTACATTTAAGACTGAGTCAGCTTGATAGCTGGAGTGGTAGAATGGGGGTTTGAAATACGTATATCCAAAGTCCAAGATTGCCAGTAATCATGTGTCAATAGTAAAGAGTTTAGTTGATAAGCAGGAGTTTTATTCATTGAAATCAAAGGAAAATGTGGCTGAACTCAGTGAATTAAATCATGGCATAATAACTGGGATTTGAATTGACTATGAGAAAAAGAAGTGTAAAGTGTTAGGCAAGTGATTCCTAATAGAAAAAAGACACACTAATATTCTTGCACAGGGCTGTGGTAATAAGCCTCACTGGGAATCTCAAAGAAACTTTTTTGGCTCAAACTTGAATAAATGCATCAGGTATACAGAGGTGATCGAGGGAACAACTCAAAAAGCATGAATATTTCATTCTCTTACACTAAGGCAGGGAGGAAGTCTGATTTCTATCTATACATATGTCCTGCTAGAGATGAAGTAGAAGCTAGATCAGAGCAGTAGGCCTTCCAGAAGAAGTAGAAAGAGGACAGAACTACCCTACAGATGATCTTCAAACCTTTCAATTTAGAAAAATGTATTATGATGGAAATAGTTCTAGAATAGTTTTAGAAGGTTCCATCCTGTCCTATTGCTCCTAAGAATACTTTTCAGTCACTTATTACAGGTGCTTCAGGCTATCTGATATATTGATGCACTAGATAAGCATTAATGTTTTGGATTTTTTCATAAAATAATGCTGGAAAATTAGTCTTTAAATTATGTCCAATTTAGACAAAAAGAAGAAATGTTCCATTCAAAGAAATATTTTTAAACCGAGACTGTGGACAATACGAGCAAAAGGCCAATCAAGTTTCTTGTGACATTTTCATTTCTTTGCAACACTTTTCTTGAGTTTCACTAACCCATGAGATAGCATATACCAAATTCTGTAGACTCTGCTAGGCAAACGGTGCTTGACTGTCATGTAGGAGCTTCTGAAAATTATGTTTGTTCTGAAATCCTACTGCAGTCATGACTTGTTGTGCAAATGTATATAAGCAGTATGTAAGGTAACAGTCATGGTGACTTTTGAAGAGTTATTCTTTTTTTTGCATTTGTTACTGGACACTAATTTTATAAAAAACAGAATGTTGACTGTGTTCTACAGGTGATAGAATCCTTTTGTCTTTCATTAACCCTTTTAGCATTTGTAATTCATTCAGAAAACTACATGAGTGAACAAGAAGAGGCAAAAGAATTTATCTGGTGTAAGTGATTCAAATATGTGGGAGAGACCTAACATAGGCACATAGAATTGTTTGGGTTGGAAGAGACCTTAAAGATCACCTAGTTCCAACCCTCTGCTTTGGGCAGGGACACCTTCTATTAGACCAGGTTGCTCAAGGCCCCATCCAGCCTTGCCTTGAACCCTTTCAGGGATGGGGCATCCACAAATTCTCTGAACAACCTGTGCCAGGGCATCACCACTCTCACATTTCTTCTTAATGTCTACATTCCAGTCTGAATACATACATGTTTATTACACATTGGAACACTCCTAACTATTTAACTATGTAATTATGCATTCTAGATTGAAAGCTTTCTGAAAAACGAAGCTTCCAGTATCATTGAATTTAAATAAAGCACTATCTAATCAGTAGCGAAAAAAAGTTTTTTCTCGACTTCAGCCTATTTTTTTGAATATTTGCCAAGACATAGTGATTTTAATATATGTAAGTAGATACTACTCTAATAACTCTATCAATCTAACTGTAGGAAAAAAGGCTACTTGCCCAAGACCCTAAGGAATTCTTCCTGTAGCTAGAAAGCAATCTAGGAATACAGAAACTCTGATATGCATTTGTGTCACCTTTATTTTATAAAAAAGTAAGTAATTAAAAATAGGAGCTGCACTGAGAAACACATGTTAAGAATAAAGTTCTAAAGTTGTACATCTGGGTCTGGGTAAATAAGATTCATGTTAGTTTGGTTTGCTTCATTCTGAAGGATTCGTAATCTTTTCTTTCTGCTTAAAAACACTCCTGACCTGGAAGAGAGCATCTCAAAAACATACAAATAAAGGTGCCCAAGTCCTTCTCCCTGTGGTCTTGTCAGAAGAATTGCAAGGGATAATGAATGAAAGGAAGAGCCAGAATATGACAAATTTCTCAAAAGGCTGAATATAATTCTTCTCCAGACTGAGTGATGTTGGTAAAATTGTGCATCACTCCAGACAATTCCATCATAGCATTAGTCATGGAATCAATAAATCCCCTTTAAGACATTTTTTCTAGACAATTTAGTGATGTCAAATGCTGAAAAAATTAACCTTCAGGGATTTTTTCAGTTCTTTCCTAAACACAAAGCTACAGTGTTAAAATAATTTCCTTAGTTAAGTCTTAGAACAAGTTATGCTCCTAGTTAGGATATTACATGGTTTTAGGGATTTCAACCACTTCGCAACGCACTACCCGTTTTCCCCTCTAGTCAGCTTTGGTATGATTTACTGTTCTCCAACTTCAGCCAATGCTACCGATATAAAAAAACTCCCCAGGAAACAGCACCACCAGGAAAGGTCATGAGACAAAACCATAACATTTTTCTACTTGAATACACACATTTTTTTCACTGGCATAAATTCTAGTAGTGTTGTGCTGCTTGTAAACAAGTATCAGGAGAAAAATGCTATCTATTTCCTGGCATGCAATTTTCCAGGAAGGTCTGTTTATTGACTCCACCCTGTTAAATATGCAGTATACAAATTTTATTGGCTGTATACAAATGTACAGATAACCAGAAATTAAGTCAGAAGGGGGAGAGGATCACAGGCTTTGTTACACAAAGAATGAATGAATGAAACTCTAGGATTACCAAGTGTACAGGTGTTTAATGTCCTTTAACATGAGCCATAAGTCATTGTTGTATCTTCCCAAATTTAATTCATCTAAATAAAGAACAGAGAATTCTACAGGTTGCATTGTACAATGTGGGTTTTTTTTATAGCAGTTTTCATATAAAAAATGCCACTTAACTGAAATATAAAAAATGTGCTTGAACCTCCTATTAAATGAAGGCATGAGCATTTATTTTTAATGTGTCTTTCTCTGGTTTTATTTAACATCTTAATTTAGATAATTTTATAATCTTTGTTTTTTTTCATCTTGCGGCTAAAATGTGGCTTAACATTTATGATGCCAAATAAAAAGTGACTGTTAAGCCCAGGGTAGGAAAGCAAAAGATCCTTGCTAAGTTTTTCACTCAGTTTATGAGGCTTCAGGACCAAAAATCCGTTTTATCTACAGCTACCTGCAGAATGAGGTTGAACAAAACTGATCACAACTACGAAGACTGATGTCATCTCCAATGAATTTGTTCCCAGTGAATCACAGCTAAACCAAAATGGTTTCCTCAACCTTGCTGACCTAAATTCTTCTGAAACAGAGGAAAATCATCTGTCTTTATCTGTGATTTAGGGTGAAGTACAGGTTCTGGTTGGTATTTTGGGCACTATGTAATTTCACGTCTTTGTGTCCACAGAGCACAAGGGAAAAATCAGAAAAGAAATCCAGAGTGTCCATATGTTTTTGTGATTTGAAAAAATAGTCATAGGGTCAATAGATGGAGGGAATAAAGACAATGGCTAGCAAGTCATCCTCATGTAGGTTCCCTTATGATCCTCTAAAACTTCTACCTCTTTCTTATACTGACATCGTATTTTCTACTATGAAACAGAATGTCTGTGAAGAGTTATTGAATGATAGATGTACCCACTGCAGCAGTGTTAAAGAAAGCTTCTACTGCAGCATCCTGCTCAGGATGATCAAACTGGCTGTTGTGAGTCCATAGTATTTCTTCCTGAGATAGGAGAGATTCACAGGTGAAGGTAGAACCCAGGTCTTTCTTTATTTCTATCTCATAACCATCTTAAGCTTTAAGCTTAGTGTTTTTTTAAGCAGTCTTAGGGCTCAGTATAGTGTGAGGGAGTTGGAAGGACCCTTTCCCCTCAACACAGACATACAAATACATCATATTAGGATATTTATAAAACTTTAAACATATGTTGGGGCCTTTCCAGCTGATGCTAGAATTTTACTGCCCTTTGTTACCATTCTACAATTAAAGAATAGCAAATCTGCAGTCCCTGTGATTAACACTGTCTTATTTGGAAGAATACTATCTTACTTCCTAAAGTGAAGAAAAATTCTCCACATTTGCCAGCCATATTTTTGCTTCTGCTGAAGATGGAGCCTTGTTGCCTATTCTTTTCACCCCATATTTCTTCCTTGTCCCAGTAGCAGACTCCCTCAATCAGCTTCTCCACTGAAAGAACAGCCTTGTTATGCAAACTCCAAGGCACTGTAGGAACTAGCATCATAAGAATAGATAAACCAGAGGAAATGGATAGAAGCTCCATAATTTGTCTGCAGTAAATTCCCCGTGAAACTGTAAAGAGAGGCGAACCCTTTCACTGTTTCACAAATAATGATGATTGGAGGGAGAAGTTGCTTCCAAGTTGTCATTCCCCAACTCTTGCCCCAGTACAACCCCACAATTTGCAAAGTCACTGTGTGTTTAGTTTAAGCTGTAGTTTCAACAAATTCCAAAATTTCAGACCAGCTTTGAATACTTTCTGATTTTGGACTGCAGATATTTAAAAGATGAAAATGTATGAGTTCATTTTTAGAAAACCAAAAGAGTGGCAATTGTAGAAAGATGAGAATATTTATTGACAGTATTTTATGTTTAAAAGTTTAAAACCCAGCTGTGGGTAAGATAGTAGTGCTTCGTAGTGTTCCTATGTAAGTGCTATTTGTCATAAGTGTAAGCAACTATTACAGACTTGAAGTCTTAAAACACAGATATTAATGCTTTTATTAGTTCACCCTGCATGAGTCATTACCCAGAACTGTCAATAGAAATTCTTAGAAGTCTTAAGACCGATGTCTCTCTGGATTTGCCTCAAGTGTTCTACTGAGATTACTTGTGCCCTGATTATTTTGATCAGGTACAGTTTTCTTAAATGCATTACTGAGTACCTCAACTTGGTTTTGCTGCCCAGTGTTACTGGAATTCCAGTATGATGATAATGTTTTTTTTTCTTTCTGGTTAGGTTTTTCATCTTTCAGTACATTTTCAGATCACAGATTTGGACTTCTAGTCTAACATTACTGACAGACATTCATCCAACTATTTCTAAATGCATTATATTTTCTGAATAAGATTGGCATAAATATTCTTTGCTATTACAAAATATGAAGGAGGAAAACAGATTTAATTATCGAGATTGAATTGCTGGCTTAGGCTTCTGCTGTCTAATAGAAATTCAGAGGAAACACTTTAATAAAAGTCAAATTATATTCTGTGTTCATTTTTTCTATGTCTGTTTGTTGATTTGCTTGACAGGTCCCTTTCTTTTTCTGCATACCTGTCAGGGTGAAAAAAAGTAAACAAACCTGATTGAGAATGATCTATGGCAAAGTTGTGTTTTCTCACCATCTGTTTTGAGGCTTTCAAGTCTAGAAGATTTGGGTATTTGACTGATAATTTCTGGTCGAGTTTCTACTTCAAGTGGGTTTCCTGGGGAGCTGGTTGCAATTAAAACAAGTCCTTTTAGGAGAGGAAGTTCAAAGTGTTAATGACCTAGTACTTGAATCTTCCTGTATGCTGGGCATTACAGCTTTCTGTTTGGCAAGGACTTGCTTTTCATATCAGAGACACTTTTTTTGCTACCCCTATATTTTGCCAGGTTTTAAATCCTTGGGAATAAAATTACTGTCCGCAGAAGTACAGTAGAGAGCTTTAGTGATTTTTTTAGTGCATAATATCCTAGCAATTTCCTCTGTATTGACCATGCTCCAAGCAAGGGAGTGATCAGAGTTTACTTTGCAGGTTCAAGTATGAGCTGTTCTACTCTATGCTGGTAAAGTGGCATCTTGAGTACAATCCACATTTCAAGAACAAGTGGATCAGCCTGCGGCTGGAGGAGAACAGCAAACTGAGGAAAATTGCAACTTGTCGAGGTTAGAATAGGGAAGACTAAAGCAATATATTAGGACAGGACAAAGCAGCTTTAAAATTAAGAAGGAATGTGGAGGCTAGATTTTAAATACATCCTACTAACAGCATAGCAAAGTAATGAATCTGCTGCTTCAGAAAGCTGTAGAATATCCACCACTGAAAATTTTTCCAGACCAGCAAAGTGTCATCTTCTGTGGTCAATATATGCTTGTTCGGTCTCAAGGCAGATAATGGATTTAGAAACTTGTCTACAGTTGTCTAGACATGAAGGCAATCATATACATTCAAAGCAAGACATATGATATCTGCAGCTTTCAACATTCCAGCCTGCACCCAGCAAAGGTGGAACAAAGAGCAGACAAACTCTACAGTAGTTATGAACTCAGGCTTGCCTTCATTGCAAAAGTGCATTCAATTTATGCATTGTATAAATTAACATATCTGAATTATTCCTTCAAGGCATTCTCTTTCCAGTGAAAGAATAATGGCAGTGGTCACGACGCAGAACAGCATTAGAAGGTGGTTTCTTATCAGGATAATTGCATAAGCAGTTGAAAAGCTCTACATGCAATGTATTTTGCAATGTTGAAACTTGAGCTGCTTTATCCCTCTTTCATTACCAGTTCAGGTGTCAGCTGCACTTTAATTTAAAACCCTTTTCACCAAATGGCCATTAAGTTCCATATTAAAACACCATCTAAGTCAAGATGGTGCACTATTAAGAAGCTACTCTTAACACCTCTATGCAAAGTTGTCTGGATAGTAGTTACCAGACCATGTTAATGAGTCAAAAAGAAATGTGAGACAAGGCAGCAGGAGCTTTCATTCACAGACTGCTATTTTAACTTCATTTCTGTTGTAAACTTTGTTAAAGGAATGCTGGAGACTTAGAGACTATAAGGTCATCACCATCTGCATCAAAATTTGCTTAATCTTAGCATAAATTATTTGTATAAACAATAGTTCAAATTTGTCACAAAACTGACTCATATATATACATGGCAGACCTAGTCTGGATCATCTGACAGAGTGTCAACAGTGCAATTAATGCAAGTTCTCAGTGGCAAACCATTTAATTCCACAAGAAAATGGTCAGTAATTACAATATGTCTATGCTTTCATTTTACAGAGTTATCTTGAGGAACTCACTGAAGTTAATACCAAATATGTATTTTTGGCATCCCACAAGCATCTGTGACAGATTATTTCAATTATTGATGTTATTTAACCAGTGAATATTTTTGTGTCTAAAGTGTCTCTTAGTGCCCTGCTTTCTGTATATTTAGTGCAATGGCAGCCTTTTTATAATACTAATTTCTGGTAGAAAGTAGGCAGTAGGCAGTAATAAGCTGTAACTGTTATTGCAGTCCTACTTTTTCTTGTCTGTATTTCCCATAAATTTGACTAAATCAGAAGAAAATTATGGGTGAAAATAACATTTTTAACCTTATTAAAGTTGGAAAAAAATGAGGACAGAAATGGAAAGAACATCCATAGCAAAAGAAAATGGGGCACAGGGAAACATGAGCAATCATGTTTCTGTCTGCTTCCACCAAATTGCAACACGTCCTAATTAATGGAATATTCATAAGACCGTTCATAAGTCTGGGAAAGAAACTACAAAATGACAGATCTCAATGAGATAGCATTCCTTAGGCACAAATAAATGGAAATTTTGTAAACTAAGGGTTAGCAAACAGAACTATTCCAGGTTGTAAGAAGCCCATGATGAATGGTCTCGAGCAACCCCTACTTGGCCAATGAACTATTTAAAAAAGGCAGCTGCAAAAGAAAAAGACAGCAGGACTAAGTAAGTCAATAGTGTTTAAACTGTATCTTCTTTTCCCATTCATGAGGTGGAAACTCGTCAAGAAAATGGTGTTCATTTTGGTGTGGATTGAATTTCTGCCATCATACATTTCTGTATCTGTTTTGCAAAGACAAAGATGCAGGGGAAACTTCTGTCTTTCAAATACAGACAAAGAGATTTGGGTTTCCAGACTTCTACAGTTCTGTTTAGTCTGTATGACTTTGAGACCATCTAGTGTATCTCCTTATCAGACTGTGGAGTTTGGGAACAGACTCTAAATACTCTCTTAATCCAAATAAGAAATTGCCACTACCATAATGATCAAATGAAACTGGAAAAGATATTTTTGGCTATGTTGGCTGTTAGAAATATAAATTATACTAAGTATCTTGTGATTTTGGTTGAAGTCCACTGTAGAAGTAAGGCTAGAAGGCAGTCTACATATCTATGGAGTTATAAAGTAGTGGAGTTTGATAACACAGCAGTCCTGTAGTGATGTCCAGGAAGAAAACTGGCCAAAAAAACCTAACTAGAAATTAGAAGGTTATGAACTAGACTTCTCTCATGGCAGTTATGAATATTTGTATTGAGCACCTCTTGATTATTTACATAGAAGCCTCAGCTTTCTCTCGGTTTTGTCAAAGAAACTATATAAGGATCGGTCAGGAGCATATTTTCAGTCCTTATGAAAGTGATTCGTAAAGACATACAAGGTAAAATTGGTGGTGAAAGTTGAATTTTCAACCTCTAACTGAAGATTATCAAAACACAAGTGAGCCTTGGTACTTGCTTTTGTTTAAGTGGAAAGTGGAAGGCCTGAATCTTAACCCAGAAGTACTGCTGTTGTTTCACTAAACCATTGTATCTGCAATGATTGTGTAAGACCAATTTTATATGTCCTCCTCAGATTTCTGGTAAATGTTCACTGAATCAGCTGCTGTGGGGCGAAGCCAATGTCATGGCAATCCTCAGAGCATTCAGACCTTGACTCCTCCTGATACACCTTTATCTGACTAAAACAATCTGATATAAGCTGGAAAACCAAAGAGATAGAAGAATTATGTTAACTCTGATAACTTCACACTCATGTAATACATTTGGAGTGAAAGAGTGGAGAATTAAATAACTCTACTTGACAGGAGGAGATCAGACAGATTGTCTTTGGGCTACATAACTTTCAAAGCCACTGGCAGCGTATGCCAACATTCTACTACACCAAGTAGTGAAATAGTCAAGTTAGTAGGCCATGGTTTGCGAATAAAACCTCCATGGGCATCCAACACTATGTCAAAGGCTAAAGAAAGTGGAAGTCGTTCATAGAGGGGCTGGGTAGCCAGCTAGGACTTGTCCAGTCAAACGTTGTGAGTGAGCATCCAGAGAGGCACGCCATATCTGTGTTGCAAGAGAGAAGTCTAAGAGCAGAAACCACTATCTGCCCACTATGCCTATCCTGCTGAGCAAAAAAATTTTACATTTTGTGTCACTGAGAGTGTAGGTTGGTTCTTGTGGACACCCTGCCTAAATTCATGTGACAATTGAGGAAACAGCTAGAGCAAATTAAGACATTTCCCTTTTGCTGTCTGTTCATTGCAGCCTTTTTTGGGGAGGTTATTGAACACTTGGAGAGCAGGCAGATCAGGAGACATGCCCCTGCCGCAGCCATTCACAGTGATGTTCTGGTGTTTTAATTTAAAATCACTTTTTAGTTAGTGATGTAAGCTAATATACTGGTTTATGAATTGGAGTTTGGAACTACAGCATCACAGTTAGATCTGCTATTTTTTTACTTTAATTCAGAAGAAGCCATAAACACATTTTTATCTTTAAAATGCATTTCATGCTTAAAATTAAACATATTATCTGAGAAGTGTCAACCCAGTGCTGAAACATTTTAGTAACGTTGACAATAACGTCTAGAGCCTAGATGTTTAAAATTACTAAGAAACTGAAATCAAAATGGTCTTAATGCACTATGGTGTTTCTAAGTAGGCAGAAGGATCTCCTAGGTATTTCTTGAAATCTTGAATTGTGTACATTTGACAAGAGATTCTCAATCTCCATTAGTGTCAGGAATTGCTTGTGCATGCATTTTTAAGTAAGTATCTTCTCTGTTATGGTTCACACCACAGACTGTCAAAAGGATTATTTAATGTGCTTGTGATTCTATGGTTAATTGGCAAAACTGCTCAGAATGGTTTAATTCTGCAAGAAGGACCTGGGAAACTACAGGCCTGTTAGCCTGACCTTGTGTCTGGCAAAGTCACGGAGCAGATCATCCTAAGTGCGATCACACAGCACATACAGGATGGATAAGACAAGGGATCTGACCCAGCCAGCATGGGTTTAGGAA
>NW_008684904.1:314-806 GCF_000695815.1 Acanthisitta chloris | reverse complement strand
CGGGTCAGCTCACCTGGGGGTCACTTATTGGTCACTTATTGGTCACCTAGAGGTCACCTAGTGGTCATTTAGTGGTCAGTTAGTGGTCATCTGCCCACGGTGTGGACGTGGGATGGAGTCCAGACCAGGCCTAGAGTCGCCCCAAGATGGCGGCACGTGGCTATGGGGCACACCACGGGTCAGCTCACCTGGGGGTCACTTAGTGGTCACTCAGTGGACACCTGGAGGTCACTTAGTGGTCACCTAGGAGTCACCAGGTGGTCATCTGACCATGGTGTGGACGTGGGATGGAGTCCAGACCAGGCCTAGAGTTGCCCAAGATGGCGGCACGTGGCTATGGGTCACACCACGGGTCAGTCGCCCTGCGGCCACCCACAGGTCACCTGGGGTCAGTTAGTGGTCACCTAATGGTCAGTTAGTGGTCATCTGCCCACGGTGTGGACGTGGGATGGAGTCCAGACCAGGCCTAGAGTCGCCCCAAGATGGCGGCAC
>NW_008684904.1:0-238 GCF_000695815.1 Acanthisitta chloris | reverse complement strand
CTGTCTCTGGTGTGGACGTGGGATGGAGTCCAGGCCAGGCCTAGAGTTGCCCCAAGATGGCGGCACGTGGCTATGGGTCACATGAGGGGTGAGGTCACCTGGAGGTCGCTTAGTGGTCAGTTAGTGGTCACCTAGTGGTCACCAAGTGGTCACCTGGGGTCAGGTACTGGTCAGTTAGTGGTCAGTTAGTGATCAGGTAGTGGTCATCTGACCACGGTGTGGACGTGGGATGGAGTCC
>NW_008684903.1:0-380 GCF_000695815.1 Acanthisitta chloris | reverse complement strand
GTGGCTCAACACTCTCTGCATGGTTGTGCTGGGGGGACAGGGGGGACCCCCAAAATGCCTATGGTCCCCCCTATATGGCTGTGCTGGGGGGACACAGGGGAGACCCCCAAAATGTCACTCAACACTGTGCATGGCTGTGCTGGGGGGACCCCCAAAATGCTGTGTGGGACCCCCAAAATGTCACTCAACAGTCTCTGCATGGCTGTGCTGGGGGACCCCCAAAATACTGTGTGGGACCCCCAAAATGCATATGGTCCCCCCCCATATGTCTGTGCTGGGGGGGACCCCAAAATGCTGTTTGGGACCCCCAAACTGTCGCTCAACAATCTCTGCATGGTTGTGTTGGGGGGACAGGGGGGACCCCCAAAATGCCTATGGTC
>NW_008684902.1:0-315 GCF_000695815.1 Acanthisitta chloris | reverse complement strand
CCTTTGAAGGCCCTAAATGGTCTTTGAAGGCCCCAAATGGCCATGGAAGGTTTTGAAGGCCCCAAATGTCCGCGCAGACCCTCGTGACCTTGAAGCCCCCCAAGATGGACCCCCAGGAGTCACTCACGGCGTTGCAGGCGTTGGCTCTCTCCACCTTGGACATGCTCTTGACGTCGGTGTTGAAGACGTTCATCTTCTCCACCAGGCAGGTCAGCGCCGTCTCCGTGGCCTCTCCCACCTTCTCGTAGACGCCCTTGGCCTTCGGGGACGCGCGGGGTGAGCCGAGGGGCGGCCGGGGCGGCCGGAGGGTCAGGG
>NW_008684901.1:0-320 GCF_000695815.1 Acanthisitta chloris | reverse complement strand
CCACCCATGACCACGTTGATGTCCCTCTCCATGACCGTTGAGCTCTCCCTACCCCAGCCATTGGGTTGCCCCCACCCATGACCACGTTGGTGTCCCTCACCCTGACCATGGAGCTCTTCCTACCCCCAGCCATTGGGTCATTCCCACCCATGACCACGTTGGTGTTCCTCTCCATGACCCTTGGCTTGTACCCACCCAAAGCCATTGGGTTGCCCCTAACCCCCTCTCCATGCCCATGGTGAGGTACCCCCACCCATGCCCACATTGGTGTCACCATGGCCATGGTGTGATACTCCCACCCATGACCACGTTGATGTCCC
>NW_008684900.1:12535-12867 GCF_000695815.1 Acanthisitta chloris | reverse complement strand
GTCGACGGCCCCTGTGCACGCAGTCCTTCCCTGTGGGAGGGTCCAGTCGGCATATAGAGCCCTCAGTTCCCTTCAGTAGGGAGTCACATAATACAACTACCCTTCTTTTTTTCTTTGTAGCTGTGGTAGTATTGAGTCTAGTAGATGGGGTGCAAGCTGGAGATCTTCCAGATGGATCTTTTTTTGACTGTCCTCTGCCTGACTCTCTGAGTCCAGAGCCTCATACCTGTTCTTTAAGGGTAACTGGGGAAGTGATGGGGGTCAGGAGGGGATTCTTTTACCTCTTCCATCAGGGACTTGTTTCCATTCGTGCTATCTACTTGGTTTGCTCC
>NW_008684900.1:0-12432 GCF_000695815.1 Acanthisitta chloris | reverse complement strand
ATTCCTGCTATCTACTTGGTTTGCTCCCTCTGCCTGATGGCAGGAGGTGCCGGGCTTCACTGTCTCCTGCGGAACTTCCTTTGGGATTGGAAGGGTGTGACTCCGGCAGTCTATTCCCCTTTCACTCTCCCTAATACTTCTTTACCTCTCTAATTCTTCCTCGAGCTTTGCCACCAGGCACAGCAAATCATTCACCTGCTCACATGGTATGTAGGTGTGACTCACACTGTCCTCTGAAACTAACACCAGACCGAGGTACTCTGTGCAGCAGTGACCTGCACAGCTGTGTCCTGCACAGAGGGCTCTGTCTACAATACAACATTCCTCCTGGCAGCGGCAGCAACAAGTTTTTGCTGTGTAGGTACCATTGCTGGGTCTAGCTGAGTTGTGAAAAAAAAAAAAAAGCAAAAACAAAGAAAAAAAAAAAGAAAGCAGAGTCCTGTGCCCTGCCTGCTCACCCTACTTGCACAATCTGCTGTGGTAACTGCCCCTTTGGTGAAGGCTTCATCTGGAGTAGATTTTTCTCACTGCCTTATATTAAAAATGGAAAGTTGGTCGGAATTATTTTTATCTTGCAGTTAGAGGGAGGGGCTACTGTAATATTCCAGCATTGAGGTTGAGCTGTTACTGTTATACCGCTGGATATACCCAAAGAAAGATAGTGTGAAATAGGAAAGGTATTTATAGAACAGTTTCTCAGCTTTCCTACCAAAACATTTTGAAATATACATCTGAAGTTTAGAATCTGTTTTATTATGCTCTGTAGCTACACAGAATCTAGAATGTTCTCAGTCTTTCAAATGTTAAGATCAGTATGTACCAATAATCTGAAGTTGGTGTTGCAGCAGTAACAGCCCAGCGAAAATATTGAGCTTTTTATGACTATCAAAGATTATTGTTGATTTGGGATTTTATAACTATATATTCCTTCTTCCATGGTATTCCATTATATACTCTGAAAATTGGACCCCCTTGTACTTCTCAAGTATTTTTCTGGGGTTTTCCCCTCTGATGTGAGTCTTGGCCCACTAGATGATAATGGAATAGATGCTCTTGCTAGTCTAGCATGAAAAGCTGACATCTGTTGGGCTTTAAAGCAGATTTCCAAGTAAACTGTAGAAAGTCTGTAATCCTAATAAGAGGATAAACTTGACATAATCACTACTTTCAGTAAAATAATTTCTCTAATTTATTGGATGATAATTAAGTGGAGCATGCCAAAAAAAGAGAAAAGTGACTAAGGAAAATGTAGTCACAGAATTTTAGGGGTAGGAATGTACCTTAGAAATCATCTAGTCCCAACCCCCCCTGCCATGGGCAGGGACATCTCCCCACTAGACCAGGATGCTCAAGGCTTTATCCAGCCTGGCTTTGTTCACTGCCAGGTCGGGGGCAGCCACAACCTCCCTGGGCAACCTGTTCCACTGTCTCACCACCCTCACAGTGAAAAACCTTTTTCTAATATCTAACACAAACTTAATGGAACAGGTGAGCATAGCCAGCTTTGTTAAAAGTCTTGCGAATCCGTAGGCTAACACCCTGATCCATGTGTGATACTGGAGACTGGAGTTTAATACAGAGAGTATTTTCTTTCTTTCACATGACCATCATCTGGAAGGAATAGTAACCCAAGCACCTTCAGGAATCTAGATGAAAGGATGGATGAGGAAACTGCTGAGACACAGAAGTACAGAGAATATGGAAAATACATGGTTGCCCTGAGAGAAGAACACTTGTGGCTGGTCTGTAGGCAGTGCTGTGCGTGTGCACCCTGTGCATGGGCTTCCCACCACAACGGACACTGTGAAGAGCAAACATATAGGCTACTCTGGGATCTAATAATACAATCCCCCTAGACTGCAAACTTCCTTTTCTCCCTATCCTTCTAAACCTATGGGCTCTTTACTCAATTTGGTGTATGGTAGAAGATGTTATTCAAGTGGACTGGCAGTAATTGGATAAGATGGGAAGGAAAGGTATTCCTGAGGGTTTTCATGTAAGGATGCTGCTAGCTTTTGACATTTGCCCAAGTCGGTTATATATATTTCTTTGTACTGGAAAACCTGCTTTAAATGGAGAGGCTGGGATTTCCAAATCCTAGATGTATTTTGAGATCTTTCACAGCAAAGTACTGAAAACTAACAAGTATTAAAGATAGACCTGCAAATCTTGTTTTTCATCTTCTTTCGCCTTACGTGGAAGGGAAAGGCAGCTCTTTCTGACTACCCAACACTCTTTGAACAAGAGAAATTTCACTCTAGTATTTACGTTGCATTTCCCTTACACAAATGTGGACCACTCCCCGTGACAAATGACACAGAGCCACAGGATGCTCTGGTGAAGACTGTTGGTGGGATTGTAAACTTCCCACATCTGACTTCTTCTTTTGCACAGTTTCTTTTTAAGTGTTCCCTTCTTGGGAGCTTTATAGCAAGTGTCTGAATGCATCCACTGTGACTTTCATTTCACCTCCTTGAGTCTCTTCTTATAGCAGCATCTGGGAAATTCATTTAATATACTTCAATGTGAAATTACTTTCAATTTGTCAGACATCAGCTTTTACTTTAAGTGTTTGACTCCCAAGTGAAGCATATATCATTAGCTGATTATTATTTCAAGAGTTAAAGTTTGTGTAACTAATATTCTAAACCTCAGCCAAATCCAAATATTTTGGTGACCATGCTTTAACAGCTCCTCTGATTACTTTATGATAAAAAGAGATAATTAGAGAGTATATAACAGTCTTGATTTTTACAGCAGCATTTTTTACTCAGTCAAAAGCACTGTTATAATGAAATTCAGGAAAAAGAAACTAAGCAGATGTGTTTACTTTGCTTTGCATTTTCTACTGGCAGCTTCTTAGTGCTTTGGAATGGGTTATAGGAGAGGTAACAGCAGAATGTGACCTGTAATTTCTGAGCATTTTGGGTTCAGATAGTGCAAACACCCACATAAAGTCCTCTCAGGAAACTATCTGTCTTAATATTTTATAGAATGCAATTTAGTCTTCTGTTTCCTCTATGCACTATTTTTCCCTGTTATGCACATCACCATGGTACATGAGTATCTACTGCATAATCTTTTCTCCACCTGTCCTAGATGTGCACATGCATAATGTTGAAATTAATTTGCTATAAAATGCAAACAGTAAATAAGAATTAATGTGTGAGCTTACCTAAGCATTGGGAGATATATGCAGCATAAAGTAGTATTTACCACCCTCACTGTGCAGCAGCAAGTTGTACCCTAACAGCCAAATAACCAGTCTTGTACATTACTCTTCACAGTCATTGCAGTCTCTGTTTAAACCCTGTAATACTTTCCACAGGGCTTGGCCATTGCCCGTTACCAACTGAGAGAGGGAGGGATTGAGAGGTAATGAGACGTCACTTTTTCCTCGCTGTTTTTCCTCTCATACCCATCTCCCCTACCCATACAAAGGAATGCAGAGCAAGGTGCTGGAGTGAAGCAGCCACATCTAGAAGGATCTGTGACTCCCAGGAAGGTGGGAGGCAGATGGGATTATATTTGATTACAAGGTCACACATCCAAGGATGTCAGTGAAAAAGTAGAGGATTAAAATGCCCTAATTTTCACTGTATTGCTTTATTTCTTTAATGTGTGTGGCAGACTGAAATCCCTCATGAACAGCTCTAAGCCCCATCCATAGACCCCTGAAATAGCATTGACTCCTGTCCAAGAGGTTTAATAATGCTACATGGTGTCATCATTCTTGTTGTCATGATAATGATATCAACAGTGGGATATTCATAGTCGCCACCCTGTCAAGGGGTGCTGTTCCCAGGTTTTGACCTTGTCTAACAGCTCAGCCAATACATTTGGTTTTCGTTCTGAAGAACCTTTCCTCTATACCTTTCAAACCAGAGCAGTAATTAGCCTCTTTCCCCAGACAGTGGATTAAAGCCATTTAAGCCTTTACCACCCTATCAAAGCAGTAAGGAATTTAGATTATCAATTTGCATAAAACGGCACTGTATTTATTAAAATATATATGTGTGTGTATATAATTAAGTGAGCCAATGCAATACATGAGAAATTAATGGGAAGGTGGCCCATAATAAGGGTGTCAGTGATTGCTGAATCTCTGCAGGGAAACAGGAGTACTTCAAACACGCCTGGAATTTGGAAAGTACATCTCCACTCAGGAGCATTAGTTGCCTCATTGTGTTTAGATGACTTGTATAATTCAGAGTTAATGATTGAATTCATGTTGAAAAACAGTCTGCTCATCTGCTGCTACTCAAAGTCTCAGGGAGACAGAGTAAGTACAAAACAGCCACTTTGAGGAGCAATACTGAATTGAAGGTAATTTTCTTACCTTTTAGCTCTTTCATGGAAAGTAACACATATCCTTGAAGCAGGTGTACCGGAAGGTACTGCCAGTAAATTCTGATGAGTTCTTCAAGTAGGGAAGTGATGAATGGAAGATACGGTTATAACTACATAACCATTTAAAAATCTCTTTCTTCCAATTATGCTGTGTGGAACAAGGATTGTAAGCATCCACTGAAGATACAATTTTCTGAGCTGCAGGGATTTATTGATTTATTATATTTTTCTTCCCTCCATGGAATTGGTGGGGGGGTTAACTTTCACGTATACTCAGACCATCATTTTTCACCAGTCCTATCACCCCCATTCTCCATCCAAATGTGCTGCTGAAATGTGGCAGGTGGTTTTGCCAGTAATTGCATGCTACTTCATTCCATTTTAAATGAAAGTGTAGAGTACAGTGGCCTTCTTCTGTCGTCACCGACATACTTCACAGCCGTGTGGTATTGACTGAGAATGCACAGAAGAGTGGGCTCCCTTTGAATTGCAAAGATGTGTTATCTTGCTGTATGTTCCCTTAGGAGATGGTAACTTAATTCCTACACAATAAGCTTCTGACTCCAGCACATTTTTCAAAAAAAACAAAACCAAAACCAAAACCACATCACTTTTTATAAGTGTCCACAAACGTTTTTTAAATTATAAAAGAAACTGGACATGGTTTTGAGTATTTGAAATTTGCTATTCGGTGGATCATAGGCAAGTTTCTATTATGGTATACATATGCTTGATCTCATTCCGAGACCAGCAACCATGCTCTGGTAGAAGGTGGCTTTTCTTTGGCCCCAGCTGTGCTAAACACTATTATAATTAGCACAATGGTTAACTTAATCAGAGCCCTTGGCTCAGGAGAGAGGTGTTACAGAGTGCACCATAATTAGCATTTTTATTTCTTTGATCCTGAGTGTCTCTTTATTGACAGAACTATCAAGAGCTCATTTGTTTCTTCTTTCAACACTTCAGGAGGTAGAAATATATGTGGCTGTGAGATTACAAATGCAGTAATGATTTTATTTTTTTTTTTTTTAAATTCAACTGTCCCAAGGGAAGTAGAAGGGATAAAGATCTGCATGTATGGAAAAAAAATGGTATCAAGTGCTCAGTCTTTAATGCTGCGGCATGTGGGTAGGTATATAGCCAGGAAACACCTCCTGCAGCAGCTGCAGCCCTTTGAAGTTGCATGGACAATGCTAACAGCATCCTAACCATTTCCAGCATGCCGCTGTTGACCACATGTCTGCTGTTTGGGCCTGTAGAATAGGTTCTCTTTCCTTAAAGTGAGGAAGTGGAATGCTGAACATGTGATCCGTTTGGCAAAACCCCCAAAGGTTTAGATGATACTGAGCAGCTAAAGCTTTAGAGACATGCCAGCTTGGTCACTGCAACACAAGCGTCCCATCCTACTTTCCTGATATAAGCAGGTGGTGAGAGCATGCAGCAGAGCAGATGACTGCTGTTCATGAAAAAACATAACATTTATGCTGTCAGACAAAATGCTGAAGGCTTTCCAAACTTGCATCTGGCATCACCGCCTTGACTGCAGGGGAGGAGAGTCAAGATGCCTGAGAGGCTCTTCTCATTACACACCACCGAGTGGAGCAGTGGCTTGCACTGCCAACCAACCCAGGATATTAAAAATCAGGGACTTTCAAGTAGATGAAGCCACTGTTAGCCTTCCTGGCATAGCCTTTGTTAGGCTTGATAAACATGCTGTCCTTTTTGCCCACATTGCAGTGTGATGCCTGTAACATTTTGTATCTCTAGTGCATCCACGATGAATTGTGCCTAATTTGTCTCAGTTGGTTTTGAGCATTTGTTCAGCAATCTGGAGCAAGTAGTATATGCACTTGTTTTTATTGACTTTGAGATGGTGTTAGCTCAGGTATTGGGAGACACAACCTCTATATTCCACTTCCATATGGCTTCTGGAATTTTTTCTACTGGTTTTAAAAGGGAGGTATAGCAATATTTATAATGGAAAAAAAAAAGAGAAAAAATAGTTGAAGTTCTTAATGTAAGAGCTCTTTGCAGGTTTTTACTCTTCCTTTATGTGTATCTGTCTCTTTCTAGTCCTTTAGAAAGAGGAGGTGCTATTACATGCACAAGTTCTTGCAGTTCATTTGTATCTGCTTCGCTAGCAGGAAAATCATATGCTAATAGAGGCTGCGGAGAATGCAGCTATCATTAAGGGACTTCCTATGTTATCCTTGACTTCACTAGATTACTTTTATCTACTCAAGATGGATAAGTAATTTTTAAAACGTTTATGTAACTAGGTTTTAGGTCAATAGCAGGTTAAATGGTTTATTTAAGTAATCTTTCCTGGTGGAAAGAATGTGGAAAGACCCTCTCTCACTATTTTTACAAGATTATTTTCACATTAGCATTAAAGCAGCAAGCAGTCTCCTTGACAGTAGGCTTGGAAGATACCCATTATTTGAGAGACATGATAAAAACAGTATAATCTTTTCCAATACCCATACAAAGCCAGTAATTGTCTGTTTCTGCCGTTCCAGTTATTTGTGTAATTATACTTAATGCCACACAGATTTGAGAAGAAAAAGAATTTGTTGCTGCTGTTTCTGATTAATTATTTTCTATCCTGAGATCATAAAAACAGTAAATGCCTCTTATGGTTCTAGAGAGAATAAAGGACTATGGATTTGCAAACAGTTCATCAGAGGAGCTGAACCAGAGGGGAGAATGTGCCTTTTTTTGAGTCTGTCTCCTGCCCATTGCATCATTCTCATTTTTTGAGTCTGTCTCTTGCCCATGGCATCATTCCTAAAGCTCACAGATTGCTAGGAAATTCTGTCATTGCATAATATCACTCCTGGGATGTTAATACCTTCATTAAACTACAGTGTGTGGTAATTTTGCCGTGGATTTCAAAGGTATAGAATTTAACTAGTCCTAACCTGGACATGTTTGGGCTATCCTGATTTGTCCAGGTCTTCTGTTTCACAGCCCTGGTGAAACTGTTTACCTTGTGGCCAGCAAGAGTTTAAATAGTAAAATACTTCCCATAGTCTCCTGCTTAGCATAACTTGTTGACCAGGGTCAAGGAGCTCTGGTGGTAAGCCCCTGCCCTCCATCTAATCCCACATGCTGGAATAATCCAAGGTGGCTTGGAAATGCATCTGGAAAGCATGCCAGTGCTTTCAGACTCCAGGATTAGGGGAGCTGCTTGAAAATTTACAGATACATCTTGTCTTCAAATTTACTGCATTCATTTGCAGTCAGTCTCAGGTATTTGAGTTGCTTCTTCAGTGTCTGAAGAGAAGGAAACTGGACTTGTATCACTTCTACAGCTGAATGCTCAAGTTAGAAGTTCAGATTAGGTTCAGCAAAGCTGTTGTATCCATTTAGAGCAGATAAAGGAAAAATTGGGTTTTGTAGGCCCACTCAAGAAATAAATATGTGCTCATGGGTTTTATAATGTAGTGCTAATCTAGTTTGGTCAGCTACAGTATTATACACTTGTACAAATTCACCACTTCACTCAGCCTGAAAGTTCTGCCTGAACTAGATAATACCATTTTAAAAGAATATCCAGTCTCTGTTGTTTTTTAAAAAGACTTTAGGTGATGGCAAATTTGATGCATGCAAATGTGAAAGGTTCCAGTGACTTAATTGAATTCATTTCTAGCACTTCCTGCTCATTTTTAGCCTGAATTTTTTCTCAAAGTTCTGTTTTTCAACTCTGCATCTTGTTATGCCCTTTATTAAATGTCTCTCACTAATGTAAGTATTTATGGACTGTGACCAAGCCATCCTGAACTTTCTCTTTGTGAAAATAAATAGACTGAATTACTTCTGGCTCTTGCTTTAGGACATCTTTTCCTGACTCTGAATTCTTCTTTCAGCTTCACCCTGAATCCTTTCCAATTTGTCAACATGTTTTGTGCAGTGTGGATGCCAGGCATGGCCATGTATGCTTGTAATCATTTCAGTAATACTGTATGAAGTGACAGAAGCAGTTCTAGACATCTCAGCTATGTAAAAGAAACATAATTTTTTGCCACTCCAGATGTGCAAGTAGAGTGAATTCACCCTCAAAGTCTTGGCTTGCTAACCCAGTGGTGGAAGAGGGAAGGAGAGAGTGTGGCCAGGACTGAAAGGAGATGGTTCAGCCTTTCCTCCCATGGCCTCTTCTGCCAGCAGTAACAGGAGGGTTTGGCTCTGGCATAGGCAAAGCAGGCAGCAGGTCCATGTCTACCACAGCATTGTTTTGCTTACTACCCCATCGACCTGGATAACCTGGGCTTCATCTGTTCCTAATAATGCTCCTCTGAAGTGCTACAATGATGTTTTCTGCTCTGTGTCTTCCCCTAGTTCATGTATTGAAAGATCTCGTTAATCGTCTTAGCCACTGCAACCCTGCCAGAGTTTTACTTGTGGCTCACCATGGCCCTGAAGTCATTCTTCCAAGTCGCTGCTTTCCAGATTAGTTCACCTTACAAGTTTAACCTGTATTTGAAGAAGCATGACCTTGCATTCTGTGACTGCTATAAGTAATGTCATTCGAAGAGCTACATAGAGCATCTTTTTCAGCTCACTTTGAACTGACTTGTCCTTAGTCTGGCTGTTATACCATTAGTTATATCACCTTCACCTTGCCTGCCACAGTGCTATTTTCTTCCACATCACTTAAGACTATGGATTAGAGAAGGACCAAGATCTGTCTATACACAAATCAACCAGAAGTTTCTTTTGGTTCTCAAGTCCTGTTTTCTGAAGTCTCTCCTGTTTAATTTCAGTATTTCTATTTTGTGGGATGCGTGCCTCAATTTAAGACTCCTCTTTGAGAGGAAGAATGAAAGAGGCAAACCGTCTCTCATCTTGCAGTTCTTGTGTTGTGTGTGGGGTTCCTACTACTGCAATGCAGTTGAAGATGCTGCAGAGGAATATTTAAATTCGAGCCCAAAAAAAAAAGGCCTAATTAAAGTGAGGGGAAAAAATTATGAATGCATTTCTATTTTTAGGATTCGTGAAACTTGCCTTAACAGAACCTTTGGGCTTAAATTAATAGGCATTCCATTTTTAATTGGAGCCTTTTCCTGCATACAATGGTTTAAAATAAAGGGTGAGTTCATTAGGCATTTATTTGAAAACTGAAACATTCAGGGAAGCCAGTGTGTGGTTTTGGATATGATATCGACTGTGTTAGAGAAAGGGGCCAGAGAAGGAAACAGATGAGTAACAGAGAAATTACACCATTGGGCATCTTAGTTAGCTATGCGTTCTGGGTGCTATCCTTAAGCAAGCAGGCGAGATAAAGATATGACAAAACACACCAAAAATAAATTCAAAATAATAACATTTCACCCTGCAAGCTGTACCTTCATGTATGAGTCAGGAGTTGCAGAATCTCTCCAGAGTTCTGCTTTGCTTACATTCCCTCCCATAGATGAGCTTCAAGGTTGTTCTGTTTGTGCTCTGTGCTTCTACCCACATTATGTGTGCACTAAAATACATAGGGATTTGCTGTACAGTGAGTAATGTCAGCTAGCTGAGGGATTTTTGTGAAAGCCAGCAAAAAGAAAGAGGGAAAAGGGAAAGTAGTGGAAGGTGCTGCGGTAGCCAGTGCTCAGTGGGCAGTATCCTGCTGCTCATCAGGAACACAGCTCCCAGGGACAGTGCTGGCAGATCAGGTCCACTTCTGCATCCAGGTGATTTCGATTCCAGAAGGCTAGTCCTTTTCCCATCATGTCAGATTACCATGCTAGAGACTGTTTAAGGGAAGAGAGAAGGAGCATTTGAGTTTGCAACACTAGTTGTGTGTTTTCAAGTCACTGCTGCACAGCTGCCACTGCTCTTACTGCTGCTTAGTCATACCACCCTAAAACTGCTAAATCAGTTTAAAAGTTCAAATATCAATAGTTTGGGCTTCTGTTTTCTGTGTGAGGGCATCTGCTTAGAAAAACTGGGGTGTACTTTTCTCAGAAAGCGAGTTGTCATAAAGCAGTGCTTTGTTCCTGTCCTGTATGTTATCTTGAGCCATGAGAGCAGGGCTGTTGCTTCACATTTCATGCACTGCATAACCTCCTTCCTGAATGCCGGAGCCGTAGAACCATTATTGCCTCCCATCTATACTGGCACTCTTCATTACTGCATCAGTCCCAGAATAAATACACAGCTAATCAAATAAGATGATGAGAGGAAGAGTGATAGGCAGACTATGGTAAAAATGTCCACTGGATAAAGCTTTGCTGGCACATTGCTTGGAACCAAAGTAAAGTCCACCTCTTCCAAACACTGTACAGCCATTCAGGTCAGGATCAGCCCTGTTGTGTTTAGAGAGCATCTTCATCAGTCTGAATTACACTTTTCCTCAAGTGATATGCTGGAGATGAAATTATACTTTCAGTTGGGACAGGGAAGGGGGAAATTCTTCCATATTTTTCCCCCATAGCAAGTCTGCAATGCAAACTGCAGCAACTGCAGCAATGCAAAGTGATGTTGTCTTACTTAACCAACATGAGAATAGATTTTAATTGGGCAACTGCAAAAATTGCTGGTGATTACAGTTAGCTCAGGAAGGATAGAATATTCTACCAAACTTTGAACATTGGCATTAAAGCAGTGAATACCTGGACCATGGCATTGTAAAGTATGGAGAATAATGCTTTTTCTTTAATCTAGTTTAAAGAATCTACTTCAAAGTTTTACTAACTTCCACATTTTATAAAAATATACAGGTTCTACTTTTGACAGAACACCAGTTGTACTAAAGTAGGTTATATCTCCCTCCACGGAGAACACTCTGCCCAGGCTGTGTTTCCAGTTTTATTTAAAACATAATTAGCCCAGGTTGATTTTGTCCATGAAGTGGCAAGATGGAAACAGTGATACCACACCAAGAGTCTCTTTGTTCCATCGCTCTAAAAGACAGTATTTGAAAACCAAGCAGAAGGATCTTGATGGTCCAATATGGAGAGGAACAAGGAATGGATACCTCAAGCCTAATGCTGTCATATTTTAATTTTTAAGCCTAATGATCTGGTCTTTTAAATAGAAATGCAGAAGTGTTAGTTTTCATAGAGTGTAGTCCCATACAACAGCATGAGCTTCCCTAGTTTGAGAGGCTTCTTGTTATGGTCAAAGGCTGCCTAAGTTTCCTTTTCAGATTTTTTTTTTCTTCCTTTTTCATATCCATCCTTGTTAGTGCTATATCATAAGCATATTTTAAAAAGAGACAATCAACTTCTTCTCTCCTTTGCCTCTTTTTTTGGGTTGTTTTTTTTAATTTTGATCTGCTCATTCATTTTAGAGATACCATTACAATGACCTTTCCTTTCCTAACAAGTCTGCCAGGAGGACATCAAACTGAATGTTTCATTATTAGCCTCATACCATTCAGACAATCAAATGATTTTTTTTTTAATAATTCCAAGTTCAAGAGTTAAATCTTGGAAAATTATTAAAATCACTCATGTTTAAAGAATGAGATAACTTTTAAATGCAAATTGATATGATAATGCTGAAACTTAGAGGTATAATTTATTCCAGAAATATGCAAAAATATGAATTTTAAGTATATATTATTGAAAAGTTCAAGTAGTTCTTGCAAACTTGACATACATTATCTTTGTGGCATGCTCATGTAAAAAAATAAATTTCATGTTGGCTAAATGGTAACAAATGAGGCAGTGTTTACCATGGTAAGGAGTACATTGGGGACATAACCATTAGACAAGGGTAATTTAGTTTTAGCATTATCAGTTAGAAATACTGCAGTTGAGTGGAATATTTTATTACACGAAAACATCTGCAACCAATATATCCCTTGGGAAGCTTACGTGACCTGTGATCTGTTTGGAAAAAAATGTTTTGGTTTTACAAGGCCGTTCAAAAGCAAGTATGCTCAGCAGGCTCTGTCCCAATGAATCTGGAAGGGGCTCCCTCCTCTTTGTGTACCTCCTGGAAATTTCTGGGAGCTGCAGCAATGTTTCTGCATTCCAGGCTGTAGTCTTCAAACTCATTCAGTAACCTGTGGCACTGAAGAGGATCTGGGCAATGGGTACAGTCATGCACACTACCTTTAGTACTACTACATATATTAGTATATTTTATATA
>NW_008684899.1:0-303 GCF_000695815.1 Acanthisitta chloris | reverse complement strand
ACCAGCAGAGCCCCCCGAGGAACTGGGGGAGCCCCCAGGGGACCCTGAAATTGAGATGCAGGAGCTACAGGAGCAGGAAAGGAGGGAGAGGGAGCAGCTGGGGAGTCTGCGGGCAGGTATGCAGGGCCCCCAAATTTGGGGGTTTGGGGGGGTCCAGAGGTTGGAGGGGACCCTGGAGGAGATAATTGAGGGGCACTGGGTGGGTTAATTTGGCTCCTGTGGGGGTAATTTGAGGAGCTGGATGGGTGATTAGGAGTTTTGGGGGATCCTGGGGGGGTGATTTGGGATCCTGAGTGGAGGAAA
>NW_008684898.1:0-767 GCF_000695815.1 Acanthisitta chloris | reverse complement strand
CCCTTACAATAATATTTATAACTTATAGAAATATGTATAGAAATAGTTATCAGTTATAACCCCGACAGTAATACAAATATCTTTACAATAATATAAATATTTATAACCCATAGAAAAATTTCTAGAAATAGTTATAAGTCTTACAATATAAATACCCTTACAATAATATATTTATAACTTATATAAATACTTAGAGCTATTTATCACTTATAACCCTTACAATAATAGAAATACCCTTACAATAATGATATATTTATAACTTCTAGAAATACTTTTAGAAATATTTATCACTTATAACCCTTACAATAGAAATACCCTTACACTAATATATTTAGAACTTATATAAATATTTCTAGAAATATTTATCACTTATAACCCTTACAATAAGAGAAATACCCTTACAATAATATAAATATTTATAACTCATAGCAATATTTCTACAAATATTTATCAGTTAGAACTTACAATAATATAAATATGTATAACTTATGTAAGTACTTCTAGAAATATTTATCATAACCCTTACAATAATATAAACACCTTTACAATAATATATGTATAACTTCTAGAAATACTTCTAGAAATATTTATCACTTATAACCCTTACAATAAGAGAAATACCCTTACAATAATATAAATATTTATAACTCATAGCAATATTTCTACAAATATTTATCAGTTAGAACTTACAATAATATAAATATGTATAACTTATGTAAGTACTTCTAGAAATATTTATCATAACCCTTACAATAATATAAACACCT
>NW_008684897.1:0-560 GCF_000695815.1 Acanthisitta chloris | reverse complement strand
CAGGAGTTGGCCCAGGAAATACAGAAGAAACTTTATTATCTGCTGTTGCCAGTGCCTTACACACCAGTTCTGCTCCTATTACTGGACAACTTTCTCCAGCTGTGGAAAAAAATCCTGGAATTTGGCTCAACACTTCCCAACCTCTTTGCAAAGCTTTTATTGTCACCGACGACGACATCAGGTTTGCAAAATTTTCCTTCAAAAAAATCAAAATTTTTGCAAAAAATTTGGCCAAAAAAGCTCAAAAAATGAAGATTTTATGAGGGTTTTTATGTGGGTTTTGCTCAATTTTTTCCTAATTTTTTTCCCTGTTTTTTCCCCGTTTTATTCTCATTTTTTTCCAATTTTTCGTAATTTTAGCCTCATTTTTTCCCAATTTTTTCCAAATTTTTTTTTAATTTCTTCCCAATTTTTCATAATTTTTTCCACAATTTTTCCCAATTTTTTTCCAATTTTTCTCCATTTTTTCCCCATTATTCCCCAATTTCATTCTTATTTTTTCCCCAATTTTTTCCCCATTTGTCCCCCAATTTTTCCCCAATTTTTTTTTTTATTGTAAC
>NW_008684896.1:0-599 GCF_000695815.1 Acanthisitta chloris | reverse complement strand
TGGGAGGGCAATAAAGCGGCACTGGGACGGCACTGGGAGTGCAATAAAGTACTGGGATGGCACTGGGAGGGCAATAAAGCGGCACTGGGAGGGACTGGGAGGGTAATAAAGCGGCACTGGGGGGCACTGGGAGGGCAATAAAGTACTGGGAGGGCACTGGGCGTGCAATAAAGTCGTACTGGGATGGCACTGGGAGGGCAATAAAGCGGCACTGGGAGGTACTGGGAGGGCAATAAAGCGGCACTGGGAGGGCACTGGGAGTGCAATAAAGTCGGTACTGGGAGGGCACTGGGAGGGCAATAAAGCGGCACTGAGTGGCACTGGGCGGGCAATAAAGTCGTACTGGGAGATACTGGGACGTACTGAGATGTACTGGGAGTGATCCAGTATCCACATATCTCCCCCCCAGGGCCTCGTGGTCAGTGTCTTGTATTGCTTCACCAACAAGGAGGTGAGTCCGGACTGGGAGAACTGGGAGGTGTGACATGGTGAGCTCTGTCGCGACAGGCCGAGCTCTATCGCGATATTCTGCGAGCTATAGCGACAGGCGAAGCCCTAGCGCGCTATTCCGCGAGCGATCGCGACTGCAGGCAGAGCCC
>NW_008684895.1:616-1080 GCF_000695815.1 Acanthisitta chloris | reverse complement strand
ATTCCAACCCCTAAAATCCTAGGATTCCATGATTCAATGATTCTATGATCCCCTGCCACCCCAAAGCTGCAGCACCCTATGGCAGCTCCCTCACCCCAACCTGCTTTCTCAGCTGCTCTGTGAATTTTATCCCTTCTCACATTTTTTTCCCGTTAAGGCTCATCGATCCTGGCTGAGCTCCCGGTGCAGGGAGAGGCAGCAGGGTGAGGAGATGGGGGTGGGCAGGCAGACAGTCACCCTGCCCAGCAGGAACACCACCACATCCCCTCCCCAAAACCCACCCGAGCCCCAGAATCCCCTTTGGTGCCTGCAGCCCGCGCAGGGCGAGGAGCTTCCCGAGCGGGGTGAAAATACCTTTCCCTGCGCACCTGAGGGTCACATCAGGAGCCCCTCGGCCCTGATCCCCCCTATCCAGCCGCCCAGGGGCTTCCCGGGACTTCCCGAGTGGCAAACAGGGATTTCTG
>NW_008684895.1:0-459 GCF_000695815.1 Acanthisitta chloris | reverse complement strand
GTTTGCTGCCTTGAAAAAACACCCCAAAACCACCCAAACGAACAAAAAGCAAAGGAAAATCGGGAGACAAGCTGGAATCCCTGCCTGGCGCTGTCCTGCTGGGGACACCGGAGAGGCTTCGGGTGACCTGCCCGGTGTGGGCAGGGAGGGAACATGGCTCCTCCTCTCCTTTATCCCCCTTTTATCCCTTTTTCCTTTTCCTTCCTCCCCTCCTTTTTCTTTCTTTTACCCCCATTTTTCCCCTTTTATTTCCCCCTTTATTTTTTTGCCCCTTTCCATTTTTTTTCCCTTTCCCCCTTTCTCGCCGGTTCTGGTTAAACGTTATTTGCACTTTTGTTGGGAAAGTGGCCCCTAGTGTGCAATTATGTCAAATTTCTTTGAGTTTTACAATTTAATGGAGAACAGTAACTCTTTTATTGATCCTAGACGGGAACGGCTCCTCTTCCCCCCTCTCCCCTT
>NW_008684894.1:0-2280 GCF_000695815.1 Acanthisitta chloris | reverse complement strand
TGTGCCAGGAAGCTTGGCAGGTGCTAGAGGAGAGAAATACTATGGAGAGGATGTTGGTGGAATGTTAGAGCTGGAAGGGCTGAAGAGAAAGCTGAAGTGGCAGCAGGAAGAGTGAAAATCAGCCTGCCTGGGGGAAGGACCCAGAGATTGTATTCTGGGAGGTCACAACTCCATGGAGAAAACAAGAAAATGTTGAAGGTGGAGAGGAGAGGCTAGAGATGGAGAGAATGGGAAGATCAGAGTATTGTGGAGGCAGCAATCTGCAGGAGGAGTCAGGATGAAGGAGGAATCACCCAGCAAAGGTGGAGTGGGAGCACTGGGTGCTGATGAGAGCAAATGAGCTACAGAGAAGCCCTCTGAGGATCTCTCCCTTTTGTTGTAATCTCTCATCTTCTCTTTATATTTGCCTTTGATGAGTCTTTTATGAATAAGAACAGGGCCTGAAGTTGTACTCCCAAGGAAGAGGAGTATAAAGAATTGTGTTAACAAGTTTCCAGCTCCAGGGAAGAGGCTCACACCTAGTCAGCTGGGACAGGAAGGAATCAGTCTGTCCTGATGATACAGTGCTGAATATTGGCTGTTGGATACGTGATATGACTCACTTCTAGAAGCCAAATTTGCTGGACTGTTGGTTCCTCAGGAATTCCAGAGTCCTGGGATTTATTATCAGCTCCTCCATGGTTTGCCTTCAGCAGCCAGCCTGTATGGAGGTGTGAGCAGCAGGACAGGTGGCACATGGGTGTGTGTGATGCCTTGAAGGCACTTTCCTAGTGTCCCACTGGTGGCTGTATGCCTGGAGTGTGGCTGCTTTCCAGCACTGCCAGTGGGGTGATTTACAGGAGCACAAATCATTCCTGAAGTGAAAAGTCTAATAAATAAATCAGTAAGGATGGGTGAAGGATGAATTATCCATCAGCTCCAGAGAAGCTGTGCTGGTGCAGTGGAGCACAGGCTTAGCCAGCCCAAAGATGTCCCATGGGTGCCCCCAGATTGGTATGCACAAAGACACTGGTACAGGTTGCCCAGGGAGGTTGTGGATATCCCAACCATTGTTCAAATCCAGGTTGAATAAAGCCTTCAGCAAAGTGGTCTGGTGGGAGGTGTCCCTGCCCAGGGCAGGGGGTTGAGGCCAGATGATCTAAGGTCCATGTCAACCCCTTAACACACTATGACACAATGAACTGTGGAGTTTGGTGAGTTCCTTGCTGTGGAATGCAGAGGTTGGACAAGGAGTAATGGGAAGAAATTGCAAGAGGGAAATTGAGATGAGATCTTCAGCAGAAGTTTTCCCTGTGAGGGTGGTGAGACACTGGCACAGGTTGCCCAAGGAGGCTGGCTGCCCCAACCCTGGCAGTGTTCAAAGCCAGGTTGGCTAAAACCTTGAGCAACCTGTTCTGATGGAAGGTGTCCCTGCCCAGGGACTAGATGATATCCAAGCTCCATTCCAACCCCTCAACATACTCTGATGAGTCTCCTGCATCAATCCCTGAGCTCAAGTCCAGGCAGACCTGGTGTGTACAAGAGAGAAAACATCAAAAGGACACTTTGACACCTACTTAACATTTAATATATTTTG
Organism: Acanthisitta chloris; assembly: GCF_000695815.1. Classification (NCBI taxonomy): domain Eukaryota; kingdom Metazoa; phylum Chordata; class Aves; order Passeriformes; family Acanthisittidae; genus Acanthisitta; species Acanthisitta chloris. The sequence continues at coordinate 704 of NW_008684894.1, read as the reverse complement.
TCTAAAATTGCAAAAAAAAAAAGGAGAATTTAAAAATATTTGTCTCCTGGGAAGGCAACCAGGTGGATAAAAGGCTCCAAAAGTGCAGGGGAAGGGGGAGGAGATGAGGGCTGATGGGCCACAAGGAAACATCTTCATGCAGGTATTTAGATGTGAGGTGGGTGCCTGAGTCCCACCATGCTCAGTGGGGTCTGGGGGACAATTCAGAGCTTCTTTCAGCAGTGAAGGAGACACCAGGTGATTCCTGAGAGCACTCAGGGTGTCCTGCAGGTGCTGAGGGTGAGGGGAGCTGAGTGAGGGCCCCCAGGCTGTCCCCACCAAAGCCAGGGGACTGTAGCCAGCACTGCAGTGTTGCCTCCCAGGATTCAGTCACAAGCCTGGGGGTGGGTGATGTTCCTGTCAGGGTGCCAGTGGAGAATGTTTTAAGGAATGTTTTAAGCCTTGGAGAGGTCTTGGAGAGGTATGGGATTGCTGTCTCAGCACAGCTCAAAGGTTTGGGCACCGAGGGAGAAATCTGTGCGGTTTGAGGTTTGTTTGTTTGATTTTTAGTGTTCTGTTGCTAAGCCAAGCCCAAGACTTGGGGCAGGAGGAAGGATTGAATGGCTGAGTTGTCATATTGGGTCTGGTGATTAAGACAGCAGCAGGAGGAAGAAGATGCTCTAACGCTTGGCCAGGACAAAGTGGGAGCAGAGGCAGCAGCTCAA
>NW_008684893.1:0-2067 GCF_000695815.1 Acanthisitta chloris | reverse complement strand
TCTGCATGGGGTTGGGATGGCCAAAGTTTTGGAGGATGTTTGGGATGTTGAGAGCTCCTGGTGCAGCTCTCCAGGCCCTGGCGTGGAGGATTATGGAATCTTCAGAGCTGGGAGGAACTCATAGGAACCATCAGATAATGGAATCTCCAGAGCTGGAAAACTCATGGAATCTTCAGAACTGGAAGGGACCCACAGGGTCCATCCAATCATGGAATCTCCAGAGCTGAAAGACTCATGGAATCTCCAAGTTGGAAGCTCAGGAAAGCTCATGGCTGAGCCCCTAATTAGCTCCAGCCCTGCAGGAACTCCCCCCAGGACCTCATTAGGCTTTTAATTAGGGGCTTGGCTGCAATTAGGAGCATGAGTGGAGGTGTTGGAAGTAATTCCATGCCCAAAATCCAATGGGAAAGCATCAAGCTGCTGCTCAGATGCTCCTGAGCACCAGAGCTGGTGATTCCCAAGGTTTTTTCCCAACAAATCCTTAATGGGGATTTCCAGGGCAGCTCCTGGAAATAAGGTGGATGTGGCAAAGGGTTCTCATGGTTTTGCATGGAATTATGGAATGATTTGGGCTGGAAGGAGCTCAAAGTTCATCCAGTTCCACTCTCATGCCATAGGCAGAGACTTTTCCCAATCCAAACTCCATCCAGCCTGGTCTGGAACAATTCCAGGGGTGGAACAACCAATTCCAACCTCAAGCAACAGCTCTGGGATAGACCTGGAACCTTCATGGAAATTCCTCACCTGGAGTGATAATTCCTCACATCCCAATCTTTCCATCCCTGGGTTGGCATGGAGCATCCAGGACACCTCAGGAATTCCCATTCCCTGGTTTCTTGCCCATCCCTAAACCCAATCCTTGGATCACTCCAAATTGTCCATGGATCATCCTCCCAGTCCCATCCCAGAGGATTTTGGAGCTCCATCCCAAACCTCTTCCCAAAACATGGAACTTTTCCCACATGAATGAAGCTCAGGCAGGAATTACAATTGGAATTTTATTTCCTTTTTTTTTTTTTCATTTTTTTTTTGTGAAAAAACCCCAACATTTCCAGGTGATAAAAACCCACACACAAAAAAAAAAACCAAAAAAACAACAACCTCCTCAGGGCTCAGCCCTGGACTTTTCCCATCCCACCAGGAACAGCACCAGGACCTGCTCCAGGTAGGATGGGAGTGGAGCAATGGGATGGGACAAACTGGGAGAAACTGGGAGCAGATTCCTGCCCTTGGATCCAGGCTGGAATATCATTCCAACCATATCCCCCACAGTGATATCACCCTGGGCTCATCCCACATTGCTTCCCATCATGGAGGCTTCAATTTTCTTCTCTTTTTTTTTTTGCTTTTTTTTTTTTTTTGGCCTTTTTTTGCCTTTTTTTTTTTTTTTTTTACTAAAAACAAGTCTTTTTAGATCAACTGTGGCAACAGCTCCAAGCAGGAAATCCTTTCCCTTTGGAATCTGCTCCAAAAAAAAAAAAAAAGTTCCCCAAGGGTCAAATATTGACCAATAATGGGTTGGCTGTGGTTGGGCCTTGATTGTGGCTGCTGCATGGAGGGATTGGGAGGAACTGGGAGGGATTGGGGAGGGACTGGGAGGAATTGGGAGGGATTGGGGGGTGGTCCTAGTCAACTGGTTTGGTGACCAGGGCAAGGGGCTGTGTTTGCAGCATTGGGGTGGTGGAGCCAGGGCAGGAGGACACGTGGGTTGTGGTGACCACCAAAGGTCTGGAGAAGCTGGAGGAGGAGGAAGAGGAGGAGAAGGAGGAAGAAGAGGAGGAGGAAGAGGCTTTGCTGGAGAGGCCAAGCTGAGCTCTGACCTCAGGTTTGGTGGTGAGGGACAGAGGCTGAGCCTGCTCAGAGTGGGTTGGAGCTGGAGCTGCTGGAGAGGCCAAGGCTGTGGATGGAGTGGCTGGAGAATCCAACATGCTCCCGTGGGATGAGGCTGGGCTGGCACAGCATTTCTCCGCGGGGATGGAGGACACACATGGCTTCTTGATCCGGGGAGGGGCAGAGCCTGGCAGGGAGGCATGGTCAGGGAGGAGGAGAGGGAGGAAGGGAAGGATG
>NW_008684892.1:347-945 GCF_000695815.1 Acanthisitta chloris | reverse complement strand
CCCGACGCAAAACGGTGAGCGGCCGCAGCCTGCCCCGCCACACCTGCGGAGAGTGCGGCAAGAGCTACGCCACCTCCTCCAACCTCAGCCGCCACAAGCAGACGCATCGCAGCCTCGACAGCAAGATGGCCAAAAAGTGTCCTACCTGCGGCAAGGTGTACGTCTCCATGCCGGCCATGGCCATGCACCTGCTGACGCACGACCTGAAGCACAAGTGCCAGGTGTGCGGCAAAGCTTTCAGCCGGCCCTGGCTGCTGCAGGGCCACATGAGATCCCACACGGGAGAGAAACCTTTCGGCTGCGCTCACTGCGGCAAAGCCTTCGCCGACCGCTCCAACCTGCGCGCTCACATGCAGACGCACTCCGCCTTCAAGCACTTCAAGTGCAAGCGCTGCAGCAAGACCTTCGCCCTCAAATCCTATCTCAACAAGCACTACGAGTCTGCCTGCTTCAAGGGGGCCGGGGCGCCCCTCAGCCCCCTGCACCCCTGAGGGTCCCCCAGCCGGGATGGGATTCAGCCCCGAGTTTCATCTTTACAGAGTTCACCCCTCGGAGGGCTGAGAATTCAGCCTCGAGTTTCATCCTTACATAGTTCACC
>NW_008684892.1:0-285 GCF_000695815.1 Acanthisitta chloris | reverse complement strand
ATCCGCCGACAATTCACCCCTCGGAGTGTGGAGAATCCAGTCTGGAGTTTCATCCTCCAACATTTCGCCCCTCGGAGCACAGAGAATTCAGCCCCGAGTTTCATCCTCAGATAGTTTACCTCTCGGAGTGCTGAGAATTCAGCCCTGAGTCTCATAATTCAACATTTCACCCCTCGGAGTGCTGGGAATTCAGTCTGGAGTTTCATCCTCGGAGGGCTGAGAATTCAGTCTGGAGTTTCATCCTCCCGACATTTCACTTCTCGGAGTGCTGAGAATTCAGCCCTG
>NW_008684891.1:0-561 GCF_000695815.1 Acanthisitta chloris | reverse complement strand
ACAGGGGCGTCAGGAGGAGCTGGTGCCCCCCAAAAATCCCCCCAGGGGCAGCAAGAGGCTCACCAGACTGGCCGCGGTCACCTCGCTGCACGCCAGGCCTTGGGGGGCTACCAAGAAGTGCTCCTGCTCCTTGCTGACACGAAGCTGTTCCAGGGAGAGAGGGGGATGAAAATATCTCAAATCTCCCCAAAATCTGCTCCAAATTCTCCCCCTCCAATCCTACCCAAAGCCTTAAAAAATACACTAAACTACCCCCCAAAAACAACAAGACGACAACCCCTAAACCTCCAACCTGTCAAACCTCCTCCCCCCAAAACAACACCACAGCAACCCCTAAACCTCCAACCTGTCAAATCTCCTCCCCCTGAAATCCTCCAAATCACAGCACCCCAAAACTCCTCAACTCACTCCCAAAACTACCCCAAAAAATCCTCAACTCACCCCGTCTCCAAATCCCCCAAATCATCAACTCCCCCCTAGACAACCCCTAAACCTCCAACCTGTCAAACCTCCTCCCCCCAAAACAACACCACAACAACCCCTAAACCTCCAACCTGTCAA
>NW_008684890.1:3285-3526 GCF_000695815.1 Acanthisitta chloris | reverse complement strand
ACACCCACTGCTCCAGCCCCGGGCACGGAACACCCACCGCCCGGGCACGGCACTCCCACCGACGGGGAAAGAACACCCACCGCCCCAGCCCTGGGCACGGCGCTCCCACCGCTCCGTCTCCCCCGCCCCGCTCGGCTCTCGCCGTCTGTCGCACCGAGTGGGTCAGTTCTGCTCCGGGAATCAGCACGCAAAAAACCCCGAACACAACCTGTGTCGCAATGGTCAGAAAATGATGCGAGAA
>NW_008684890.1:0-3074 GCF_000695815.1 Acanthisitta chloris | reverse complement strand
CAGGCGGGGGTTGGTCTCTTCTCCCAGGCAACAGCAGCAGGACAAGAGGGCACAGACTCAAGCTCTGCCAGGGGAGGGTTAGGTTGGATATTAGGAAGAGATTTTTTCCAGAGAGAGTGCTGAGGCATTGGAATGTGCTGCCCAGGGAGGTGGTGGATTCACCATCCCTGGAGGTTTTTAGGATGAGACTAAATGTGGCACTTAGTGCCCATGGTCTAGTGACCACGGTAGGGTTGGACTGGATGATCTTTGAGGTCTCTTCCAACCAGGCTGATTCTATGATCCTAAGAGCATCTCTGGGATCCTGAGTGTCCTGCTCCCCATACAGCACTGGTGAGGGATGGGCATGGCCTGACCCTGTGGGCTCTGAGCTCAGCCTGCAGCAATCCCTGAGGGGCTGCAGGGGCCTGGACACACCTGGGGCCAGCACAGCCACACAGATGGGCAACAGCTCCTGACCTGTGGGCACAGGAGCTGCCAGGGTATTCACCAAAAACCCTGAACACAACGAGGAGCTTGACATTGCTGGAAACAAGTCCATTTCTCAGGTAACACCATCTCAGCGTTTTCTTTTGGACTTCTTCAGATTTTACTGCTAGTTCCTTTTGCAGTTGCCTCCTGCATCCAAAAGGGAGGGCTCCTTTCTGCACTACACTGAAATAAATGGCTATAGCACTGGGCCCTGCAGTACCTGGACTCACCCACACACGAAAATAGTCTCTGCATAACTCTGGTCTGTGAGCATAACTACTGGATCAGGAACAGCTCCCATGAGAGAGCGTGTCCCAGCTGAGTTCTGACTTGGTATCGGGGCAAGGCTGGATTATCCAGCACTCTCCTCAGGCCTGAGTTTCAATGAGAAGCAAGCACTGGCAGACTGGCCAAAGGATCCTGTGGCATGTGCTCCAGCTAAGACAAACCCAGGGCCCAGATGGCTCTGGTGTGCACCTCACTGTTCAGAGTCAGCTCTGCACTGACTCCACACAAAATCCCTCCCTGTGGCATGTGCTGGATAAGACCACTGCCATGCACACATGGTCGCAAAGCCTCACAGAAAAATGAAGATGCCTGAGGCCAGAATATTTGCCTTATTAAGAAAAAATGCTTCTAGCCTATTTTTGAAGTCATCAGATGACCTGGAGGCTAGAGATAGAGAACACATTTGCAGCCGGGCCATGCAGGGTTATGAGAAGGGTCAGCGTGGTTCTCTAAATAGAACTTGATGGGAAAGTTACAAGAAGAGGTGTTTATTTTACAACTGTCACCCAAAAGTAACATCTATAGATACATTCTCCAACACCAAACCCCCAGCTGTGAAATGAGAGCAGGATGTGGTAGCATTCTGCCCAGTCAGGGCTAACTCAGAGGTTTTAAAGGCTGTGTTCTGTACAGGGGAAGTGCTCCCCACCAGAACTTGAACTCCTTTTCAAAATGAACCCTTTATTATTATTTTTTTTTGGAAATATATAGAAAGTACATTACCCAGTTACCAGGCCTCAATTTTCTAATGACCATGTGGAACTGACAGCACAGGAAACTGAGGGGACTGGGACACTAGAAACACCTCCTTGTGCTGGCAGAGCAGACACCAGATGCTCAGGGGATTCTGCATCTAGCAGCTGCATCCTCCTCCTCCCTGAACTGGGTCAGTACTTCTTGTTCTGCAGTTTGGCTATATTCAGAAGCATCGTGCACACCGTTCAATTCCTACAGCAGAAAATCCATACCACCACCTTGAACAGCCTCCGCACCGGGAAGCTCACGTGCCTGCTGCTGTGGAGACCTGCAGGGCAGCAGAGGAGGCTGAGTGAGGGTGAAGGTGTGCACACCCGGGGGGCTCAGTCAGAGAGCAGCACTGAGCCCCTCGCAGCCCCGGAGCACTGCAGCATTATCAGTGACATCCAAACCTCCTGATCCCACGCTGCCCCAGCAGATACCTGCGGCTGGGGGAGTCACCCTCTGACCCCCCACGGGCTGGGCTTGGTGCCCAAGGTCCCGAGGAGCACCTGGGACACTCAGCTCTGCCTTCCCATCAGGCGCCGAGGCAGACAGGGATACAGATAAGGAGCGGAGCCAGCTGGCTGGGATTTAATCCACATCAGACTGAGATGGGACTGGCAGATTAGCAAAACTGATGATAGCGACATTCCCCTTTGTCTCTGGAGCCAAGGCCTTGCACTCAGCGTTTCCAAACTGATGTCTGTGACCTCTGCAGTTAATGAATGGCTCCTGCTCTGACCAGAGACACATGCAGCTCTTTTTGCCCTAGTCCCCTGTCGCTGGGCTACTGTCACTGCTTTTCCTAGTATTACTTTCCTGCAGCAATTTATTCCCCCTATGTAATAGCTCAGCTGGTGAATTCTTCTCTCTCTGTTCAGGAACATGATGGAGAAAAATCAGATTTCAGTACAAGCCACCAAATTTTATTTACAAATTTAAACTGAACTTGACCTAATGAACTAGTGCCTCTGCCTGATACCCTGTCATGACAACACAAAACACAACTACAATTAATTTTTAGTGCAAAATATCTTGTAACTAATTTTCTTTTTAAGAAGGCTCAGTAAGAGTTGAATTACTTCATATCCCTCTCATGGAGATGCTCTATAGCTTTTTACTTGCACATCAAACACACAGTTTTTAGCAGGCTTTTAAAAAAAGTCTTTTAGCATCATATAAAGTTAGCAGAAGTAGTATGAATGTTACATCAATGCTTCACACATGTAAACGAACAGGAATGCATCTTGCTGATAAGCTCTTAGAGAGCCACTTGTTGGAGCACCCAACAGGAAGAGAAGGTTTGGAGGACAAAAATTTCATGCCTTGAAACATACCCATTCTCAGGACCAACGCTCTCAGCTTATTTTACACATATTTCAAAATCAAGCATTTAAAGCACCTCAGTGTATTGAGCTCATTCCTGTCAGGACACAGCTCGCTGCATGCGGCAGGGGATGGGCTGCAGCAGGAAACCGCACTGGAAACAAGAGGGATGTTCCCGCACGGAGCCCGTGAGCTGTCCCTGGGGCTGTTCCCGCATGGAGCCCGTGAGCTGTCCCTGGGGCTGTTCCTGC
>NW_008684889.1:0-235 GCF_000695815.1 Acanthisitta chloris | reverse complement strand
ATCTATTTTTTTTGGGGTTGTTTTTCCCATGTACATGTTTTTCCCATGTACATGTTTACCCATGTACACACCCCCCTAGACACACTTCTCTATCCTCTCCCTGCTCATCTCAGGAACCAGAGGACTGCAAAGGGTGAAACCTTCTGCTCCAGCACAGGAAAAGATGGAAAAATTCTTCTTCAACATTATTTTTTTTCACCTTACCATCACCCCCCTAATAAAACTGACCTTGAAG
>NW_008684888.1:0-8304 GCF_000695815.1 Acanthisitta chloris | reverse complement strand
TCCTGGGCTCCAGCAAGGTCAGTTTGCTGCTCATGGTTGGGAGAGGTGGTGTCCCACCCACTCTGGTTGGACAGCTTGTGTCCACTCTCCCCCCCCAAACCCTTCCTGGGTGGGAGAACTTGTGCCCCCAGGTGGGAGAGTGTGTCCCTCTGTGGGCTCAGACCAAGAGCCTGGTGCTAGGAGGGTGCTGGTCTCCCTTTGCTGGATTAGGTAGAGCTCCCTGCTGCTCCCTCTGTGCAGCCTATGAGCTGTGCTCGTGGCCCTGCCTTCTCTTCCTCTTCCTTACCAGCTGGCTATGGAGTGTGCACCTGAGGGAAGCTGCTTCCAGGTCCTCTCTGCAGCCCCCTGAATTGGGAGGTGGCTCAGTATGAACTGAAGACCTTTTGGTAGCCCTCATTCCTGCAGTTGTGTGATCTTGCTGCATGGAGACCTAGCTGCATTAGTGACACCTGTTCATCCTTCTGGAAATACCTTGAAAAGCATTGCCTGGCTGAGGTTCTGATTTAGCTTCCATGGTTTGTTAGCTATGTGATTTTTTTTTTTTTTCTCCCTTGTCCTGCCTAGTCCTCTCTTCCTGGACACTTCAGAGATCTGGTGGCAGAACCCACCATCCCTGGCAGCAGAGAAGGCCTCCTGGGACATGTCACAAATGTCAGCCATGCAGAAGGCAGCAGGTGATGACTCAGACCTGAGCCACCTGGAGGGGGACAGTGCAGAGGAGCTGTCTGTGCAGGACCCGGTGAGTGCATGCTGGATGAGCAACCACTTTTCCTTGGTGCTCTGAGGAAATGGGAAACTTTCCACACCTGGGGTGTCCCTGTCTCCTGTTTTGCTCATGCAAGTCTTGCTTTGGGCTTCAGGAGCTGGAGGCCATCAAAGCCAAACTGCGGGAGATGGAGAAGGAGGATGAGAGGCTCAAGGGGTTGCAGCTGGAAGCTGAGAGCCACCTGCTCATGAGCTCAGAGGCAGGTATGTGCTATTTCTGGGTGCTGCTGACCCCCCAGAGACTCCTCTGGGGTTCAGGGTGACACTTGGAGCCAAAGCACATGGCTCTACCTCTCTGGGCACATCAGGTGGGTGAGGGTGGGGTCCAGGGCATAGCATGTTGCTAATGCAGGTTGTATCTGCACTTACCTCCTACCTGTGCAGGCTGAGAGGCAATAAATTAGTTCAATTGAGTTCAATTATGTAGTTGAGTTTAGTGCCAATAGTCCCAGTAGAGGAGTCACTGTGTGGGGTTGTTTTTGTGAAGAGAAAGGGGATAAGGGGATGAAGGAGGGGGAGGCATCAGTGTGGGGATTTGGGCACACCTGAATGTGACCAGGGATCTGAGGTGCTTTGCAGTGTGTCAGTTCAGTGGTGGCTGTTATGTCCCTCTGCCATAGGGCTCCTGCCACTCCATGACAAAGCATTCCTTGTCTCCACAGGTCTCTTCCCAAAGACAACTGATGAGAAGGTGGAGGCTGACCAACGATCCATTTATGTTGGCAATGTAAGAGCCCTGGAGCAGAGGCCTTCCCACTGTTCCATGCCCAGCTGGATGTATGTCCCTGATCCCTAGCATGGAACCCATTCATCTCCTACCAAAGACTGGTTGGTTCCATCCCAAATGCTTCTCCTCTGCCTAGCCCAGATTGGGAGTGTGGCCTGTGAGTGATTCTCAGCCACTGGCAACAATTTGTTGCAAGTGTAAGTTCTCCAAAATGCCCTCTGGAAGCTGTGGGTTGTGTGGTGCTTGTTCCCTCAAGGGAGAGGAGGCTGTCTCTTGGATTTGGGAGGCTGGAGGACTCGTAGGGAGGTGTGAGTGGGGCCAGCTGGGTCCTTTGCCTCCTGTGATGTGCTATGACTGCAGACCCACAAGCTGGGGTGATGGGACTGTCGTTGCAGGTGGATTACGGGGGCACAGCAGAAGAGTTGGAGTCTCACTTCAACAGCTGTGGGCAGATCAACCGAGTCACCATCCTCTGTGATAAGTTCTCAGGGCATCCCAAAGGGTCAGTGCTGCATGCTGGGGCTGGGTTAGGGTGTCCTGGGGGTTCCCTGGTGCTCTGCTCACCCTGTGCCCTCTCAGGTATGCCTACATTGAGTTTGAAGAGAAGAGTTCTGTGAAGGCTGCGGTGGAGCTGGACGAGAGTGTTTTCAGGGGACGTGTCATTAAGGTGAGAGCTGGGTGGTGAGGCCCTGGGTGCTGCACCCACCCCTCACAGCCCCAGGTGCAAGCTGACAGCCCTGTGCTCCTTCCAGGTGCTGCCCAAGAGGACCAACATGCCTGGCATCAGCACCACTGACCGTGGAGGCTACCGTGGCCGCTACCAAGCCCGGGGAGGGCTGGGCCAGTGGGGAGGCTACTATGGGGGGCAACACCCCAGGGTGAGAGGGAGGACGTACAGGTGAGTGCCTGGGCAGGGATTTGCTGTGTATGGAGCAGGGAGTCCTCAGGGTGGGGTTACCTGCCCCTTGCTCTGGCCATGCTCAGCTTCTCTGCTTTGCACTTCCCACCCTGGCATAGATGGGAGGATGGAGAAAAAGCTTCCAGCAGCAAGGAATACCTGGAAACTCACTGCTGTCCCTGGAGGGATTTGGGGGTGGTGCACTCCCAGCCTGATCAGTGCCAGAGCTGTGCCTGGCTTGGGGGCTCCCCTGGTTTTGAGGGGTGCAGGAGGGTGAATCCCAGCCTGTGGAGGGGTGAGGAGCAGTGCCCTGTGCCTTGGGACGCTGAGGGAGCAGTGCCCTGTGCTTTAAGATGCTGTTTTGTTCCTGTCTAGGGGTCGGGCGAGGCTGCTGCCTTGCTACTTCCCATACTAGAGAGGACTGGACTGCCCTGGTGGTGCCAATAGGCCTGGAAGGAGGAGATGAGATTGCAGAGAGTTAAAAATATGCCTATCCAAGCTAAAAACCAGATTAATTTGAAAAATGCCATCTGCCTGGCTGTGAGGATTACTGGGGAGGGACATGGGATCTGCTCCATCCTGCTGCATCCCAGGAGGGACTTGCCTCACCCCAGCTCTGCTCAGGAGTTGTCTGCATCAAAGACAGACTCATTGCACAGAGCACTCTGATCTGGGAAGGGAAGGGTTCTCCCAGGCCTTCAAGTCTCCTTATCCCATGGAAAAGAGCTGTGCTGGAGGGTTTGGTTTGCATCTGGATGTCCTCCTGCCTCACTGCTGGGCCCTGCAGCTCCCTCTGCTCTTCCTGCAGCAGCTGGATGTTGCCTTCTCCTCTCATAAGATACTAAAGGCCTCTCCAAAGACTCTTTTCTTCCCCAGATTAGTGGAGAAAGTCTTGGTTTGCAGCTCTACATGGAACCCTGTGGATTTCTGACCTCTTGGGAAGAGGATGGAGCCTGATGTGGTTTGGGTCTGGATTTAGGTTGCTGTTGTTGTATATTTAACACCTAGGGCGAGGCAAAACCATCCCTAGCTGTTGCAGTGGAAGCCTCTGTGGGAGTTAAACAAGACCTGAGTGGCACAAAACCCTTCCCCCTTTTTATTTTGGAAGTCAGCAACTCCTCCCTCCTGCTGTTACCCCAAAGCCACAGGGATCAAAGGGCACTGCCGACTCATCACTTGAGTTTAGGCATTACAAAATCACCTCCACTGCTGCAAATTTGGTCTGAACCTTCCTCTTTACTCCCATCACCATTCCTGTTTGGGGCTGGTGTGAGCCCAGCTGAAAGGGAGGCTCAGCACCAAAGTGCCCCCAGGAGCTGAGGACCAGGGCACAAGGCTCCTGGCTCTTCCCTCTCCTGCTGGTTTTGTGTTAGTGAGCTCTGAAATGACTCTCTTTGAAAAGAAAAGTTGTTCCAGCCTGTGTTGGAAGAGGCAGGCTGGAAAGCCCAGCAGACAGCATTCCTGGGGGAAGTTCTGCATGGAAATGGCTTTTATTATGTAATTGTCACACTAATCTTTCAGGATCTTTGGTTAGGATCCCTCTAACCCAGATGCAACAGATGCAACCGACTCCTAAAGCAGCTTTTCACAGCTCAGGGGGCATTGCCAGGCTAAAAATCCCACTGAGGTATTTTTTCCCTTGAAGATCTCTAGCATTTTTTTAAAGCTTGGGGCCTTAACTCTTGGTGTTGTGTTGATTTTTGTGCTCAGAGCTGCCGAGACTGACCTTGATTTGAGCAACCCTTAGGCTTAGACTGTAAAGCCAGGCTTTTTCTAGGGCTTTAAACCTTCTGTTGGGTAGGTTTTGTACATTTTGGAGACTTATATTTTTAATAAAAAACTACTTTGGGCTCTGTGAGTGAAAAGAATAAAGAGTTTTAGATATAGTTTTGGGGCACAGCTGTGCCTGGTTGAGGTGGTGGGACAGGCTTCCACCTCCCCTGATTTGGTCAGGTTGTTGTTGCTGAAATTTTCTTCAATTCTGTTTGGGAAAATATTGTAACTGTCACTTATTTTTAAAATAAATGATCATGCTGGGTGAGCTTTGTGTGTAGTTCTGACTCTCTGCCCTGCCCTGCCTTTCTGTAGCCTCCTTGGATGCTTTGGAGCTGTGCAGCTCTGTTATTTTTAGCTGGTTGATGTGGTTTTAACTGATTAGGTGCTTGAAGCACCTTCTGGGGGGGCAGGAAAGACTTGGAGTTAGAGGTGTGTGAGAAGCACTGAGTAGCTGCTCAGAGCTTACTCCTGCTTGCATCACCTCTGAACTCAGAGTGATGAAGTTGGGATGCATTTCTAGGCCAGTTTGGGTTTCTTTTCCTATATAAATACCTGGTATTGATGTGGGAGTCTTTAATTAGAGCTGCAGGGGGAAGAGGTGCTAATAGAGATTAGTTTAGGGATGAGCCAGGCAGCTGTGCAGTCCTGATGGCTTAATCTCATGGGTGGATTTGTTCCAGCTGCACTACCTGTGCTGGGAATCAGGGAGAGACCTCAAAGATGGAGTCCAACCCTAAATCACTGGGGAGTGTGTCTGGGTGAGCTGTAAGGTGGAAACAGCAATCTGAGTCACCCAAAAATCATGTCAGGAAGATCATAGAAGCACAGGATGGTTTGGGCTGGAAAGATCATCTAGTTCCATCCCCTGCCATGGGCAGGGACATGTTCCAGTAGTCCAGGTTCCTCCAAGCCCCATCCAACCTGGCCTGGAACACTTCCAGGGATGTGGCAGCCACAGTTTCCCTTCAGAGAAAAAAAGCTGAGCTTCAGTTCAGTTCCCTGCAGAACTCTGTGCAGCTGTGCCTGTGCAAGTCAGATGATGCTGTAAAAATTGGGTTTTGGGGTAAAAACAGCAGTTCCTGCTGCTCTTGTGCTCAGAGCAAGCACAGCTGCACATGAGACAGCCCAGAGGTTAGCAGTGGGTCAGCCCAGACTGCAGCAGCTGAGTTGACAGTGACGTGTTCCTCACGAGTGCTGGTACTCCAGAGCAGCTCTTCTGAAGTAGGAGGAGCTTTGGCTCCTTTCCAGCTCCTCTTCCTTCTGCAAGGAACATCAGAATCCAAACAACCAGGTTGGATGGGGCTTGGAGCAACCTGGGCTAGTGGAAGGTGTCCCTGCCCATGGCAAGGTGTGAGACTGCATGATCTTTAAGCTCAACCCAAACTACTCTGTGATTCCATGGAGAGTGACTTCTGTGCTATACTCAGCTTTGTTCCAGCACAGATCATCAAACCTTGCAGGCATTAAGTTTATTTTACAGAGAATACATTTAACATAGGACACAGACTGAAGACAATATGTACATCACTGCAGGCACTGCCCTGTACACAGAGGATGCTCCCAACAGTGGGATGAGGAGGGTTCAGCACACCTGCATCATCATGGAGTTCACCATGTTATCAAAGGCCCTGGAGAAGGAAATAAATAGAGGTTATTGAAAGAATAATCCAGTTCTGCACAGCAAAGCTCTTGTAACAAACCCAATGGCTCATACTGCCTCTGCCTGGCTGTGTCCAGGCTGGATACATGGTTTGACTCTTTGCAGCATGTTCTGTTGAGTAAATAATGACTTTTAGTTAGGCTGAAGTAAGGAGAAGTTTTATCTTGGCTGCAGAGCTGCCTCTGCACAGTGTAAATGAAGTTGTTCTTGCCTAGGCCATAGAAACTCCCAATATTAGAATTCCCTGTAAGATTACAATAAGAAATGGGAGGCTCTGGCCCCCTCACACATGAGGAATTACATGTGCTGAATGGCTATGTGTCTCTACACAAGGATAAACTTATCCAATAAGTGCAGTTGTTCACCCTAACCTGCTCTACTTACCTGGATTTTAATGCTCAGAATCATTAAGGTAAGAAAAGACCTCTATGATCATCAAATCCTACCATTACTCACCTCTGTTTTCCTGTTTACCTACAAAACAGGCAAATATTTCTCCCCAAAACATAAATTCTCTTGACTTTGTTTCTAACCCCAGTTCTGAGGAGGCACTGAGAGTTCAGTGTGACTTTTTCTGAGACATCAGTTTTCTGTGAAGCAGCAGCTGTTCTCATTTAGGCACTTAGAGCTTGCACACCTGAACTGAACCACAGGGTTGGTCCTGTTATGTCCCAGGTACCCTGGAAGTGCCAGAGAGGTGCCCAAGAGGCAGAGCTCAGTGTGGGTCACTCACCTGGAGTTGATACGGTCACCAGGGTTGTAGAAGGGGTTACACATGATGTCTGTGTAGGAGTTGTGAAGCTTTCTGAACATCTGGAAAGGGATTGGAGGGTCATTAACTGATTAGTTTTGCTTCTCAGCACCTCAGGAATCTGTGGAAGGCACAGAGCCAGCGAGGTGGGAAGTTGTGCCCTGGTTTGCTGCACTTACACTGCGGATCTCGTTGTCCCGAAGGGCTGTGTTGGACGAATCCACCACCATGACAAACTTCACCTTCGAGTTGGTCACGTAGCCATAGCTGAGCAGGTGTTAAGGATTGTCCTTCTGACACTCCAGGGCCTGGCAAAGCCAGGAGAACCAGACTGAGATGCACCCAGAGACAACCTGAGAGGGAACATGAGGGAACCTCACGAGGGGCAGCACCAACCTCTGCTCTGGTGACAGTGACAAGACCTGAGGGAATGGCCTGAAGTTGTGTCAGGGGAGATTTAGGTTGGACATGAGGAAAAGGTTCTTCCCCCAGAGGGTGTTTGGACACTGGAACAACTCCCAGGGCACTGGTCACAGCCCCAAGCCTGACAGAGCTCAAGGAGTGTTTGGACGATGCTCTCAGACACAGGGTGGGTTGCTGGGGGTGTCTGTGCACGAGTTGAACTTGATGATCCTTGTGGGTCTTTCTAGCTCACGATATTCTGTGAGGTTCTGGCTGTGCCTAGGACATAAGGAGGACTTGTCTGGGAAACCACAGGGACCTGGAGATCTAATATCAGCCAGTGGGACTGACCTGAGACTTCCAAAAGGAACACCCAGTTTATGACAACCTGAAATCAGCCTGGGCTAGGGGAAGGTGTTCCTGCCCATGGCAAGGGGTAGAATGAGATGAGCTTCGAGGTCTCTTCCCACCCAACCCATTCCATGACCCACAGAGCTGTGGGAGTCACTGTTCCAGCAGGAGAGAACAGCTCTATGCTCATTAAATACACAACAGCCTAGTGAAAGGCTTGAGAAAGATACACCTTGTAGTCTTCAGTGGGATAGAGGAGCCCCAGGTACAGCTCCCTCTGGTCCACAAGGGCTTTGCCCATGGCTGAGATCTTCTCGTCCACCACATCCAGGGAAGTGTGCACAGTGTAGTGGAACTTGAGCTCATTCTCGGTGGGAACACTGCGGATGTACAGGGGGTAGTTCTGGGGGGAGAACAAACCACACCAGCTGAGACCTGCTGATGCCACAGCAGAGCTTCACCCAAGGAGCTGCTGCTGGCAGAAGCTACTTAATAATTTTATTCAACATTTTTATACCCTGCAGCACCTGTGAAGATCTGTACCCACACACCCATGGCATAAGAATCATTTGCTCAAGGCTCAGGTCTCTGCTGAACTGTCTCCTTATCCCAGCAGAGCCTGTGCCCAGCTCTGAGGAAAACCTCTCTCCTCTCCCAGCAGCAGGTCTGCAGGACACCATAGGGCACCTTTGCACTGCCCCTGCCCTAATCCCATCCTGCTCCTGCCCAATACACTTTAACCCCCAGAGTGTACCTTGTTCCTCTCTCCCCTACCCCCACTGCTCCAGTCCTATTCCTGCTCAGAGACCACAACCCCAGATCCAGTCCCTCTCCCCTACTCAGGCCCCACAGCTCCACCTGATCTCCCTGTTCCCCTCACACTCTACAACCTGAGACCCAACCTTTCATCTCTGTTTGGGGCCCATGACTCCACCTGACCCTTATGTTCCCCCCAGGCCCTACAACTTGAGTCC
>NW_008684887.1:0-7975 GCF_000695815.1 Acanthisitta chloris | reverse complement strand
GCACGGTCAGAGCGGGGACCCTGTGCCCCTGCCAGGGCTCTGCCAGGGCTCACCACCCAACTGAGGCTCCGAGGCTTCTACTTACATAACCCGTCATCAGAATTGCAAATTTGCCTTTCCCACAGAGGACTCCTGGTGCTCACCCTTGAACCTGATGAAGCCTTTCAAACCCACTGTGCAGATGCAGAGATGGGGAAGGCAAGCAGAACCCCTCAGGCCTGTGCTGTTCTGGTTGGAGCTGTCCTTGGAAACTTACAGTCATGCTCTCCAGAAACCAGCCAAGTTTCACCCAAACACAGCACCTGAACCAGCCCACGCGGCTCAGTTCAGGGAGGACCTTCTCAGAACCTTTCAGGAGCTTTCTGAGCTCCTCAGTCTGTCCGAACCCAAAACTCCACCACTACATCTTTGGCTTTTCAGGGTTTAATTCCCTCACAGGAATGTACATCCTTCCACGGCCACATCCCCTGAGGTCCATCCCAAAGCTGAAGGTGTGTGTGAACCTCCCAAAGGCCCCGACAATCCTCCCCAGGCTCCTCGGGAAGGAGGAGCCTCCTTTGCCTCTCTGCTCCTCAGCCCAATCACGACTTTTACAAGAGCCACATGCAAAAACAAAGCACAGCAGCACAAGGTGGTGATTTACCCAGCAAAGAGAACACACAGAGCAAACAGCAAGGGAGGAATCAGGGAGAAGGTGCAGGGAAGAGCCCAACGAGGCAAACCAGGAGAGCTCTCTGTCTTCCAGGGAGCTCAGGGGTCTGGCAGGGCTACCCCAGCCCCAAAGCTCTGCAGACTGAGAAAGATCCCGTTTGCCCCAACTGCCTCCAGCCTGGTCCCTGAGGGGCAGCTGTGCAGCAAGAAAGAGCTGAGGTTACAGTGAGTCACAGGCTGAACACAAGCCAACAGCCTCGTCCTGCTGGTAAAACCCCAATCCCCGTGTCTGTAAACAGGAGAGCCTTATGTAAGGCACACACAGTAATCCCTGTGCGCCAGCACTGCTGGGATCAGGGCTGGAATGCTGTCTCATCCTGGTGGCTGGCTTTCAAGAGAGGAATAAATCCCTAAAAGAAGTGTAAATTAAAGCAATGAAAAGGATAAAAGGTCGGGAGGGAGTGTGGGGGGGAGTAAAAAAGAAATAAAATAACCCTAAAGCTTACAAGAGAAGAAACACGAGAATAATTGGGTTTGTTACGTTCAGGGATGTGAGGGGGAATCTCTGTCTCCTGAGGTAGGAGCAAGGAAACAAGCTATCATCTAAGGAAATGGGGTTTTGTTTTGAGATCTCTGTGTACAACAGGATTCAAACATTCCCAGGAAACTGCAGTTTTGTCAGGTTCAACTAAGCCAAAAGCAAATGAAAACAGCTCAAGAAAATAAGGGCTTGTTCCTGCTTGGAGGCTTGGCCACGCTACAGAGGAAGGAGACAAAAAGCAAGTCCAAGAACAGGATCCTGGAAGCTCTGAGAACACCAATTGGGGTAAGCACAAAGGCTTTTTCATGCCTTGGAAATTAAGCAACTCTTACACCACCAAGGGCTTCCTCTGTCAGGACGGGCTCCTTCATGTGCACAGGTTCAGTGGGGAGAGAGCCCTGCACTGCTGCCTCAGCACCACACCAACCTTGGCAGCATCCCCTCCTGTCACAGAGGATGTTCTGATCTCTTTATTAAAGCTGCTCTTGATGGCTATCTGTGAGTCTTCCTCCTCATCTGCACAGGAATAAGCTCAAGCTTGTGGGCAGGTCAATCCCAGCAGCCTGGAGAGGTATGTGCCTCTTTCCATCAACATTAGACATGAAGTTCCCACCCTCAGCCTCTCCCTCCACCTGTGCATAGAGCACACAGGGTGAGAGCCACATCCCTTACTGCTCTCCTCTTAAGAAAAAAAAAGCTACAAACTCTCCAGCTTTAAGGAGCAAAAAGAAAGATGATAAATGCTATTGGAATGACTTCAGTCAGCTGTTCTGCAAGTTAAGTTGTTCTTTCACAGCCTCTTACTGAACCAGGCATGAGAATCATAGAATCACAGTATGTTCAGGGGTTGGGATGGACCTCAGAGCTTTACCAACCTGGAATGAACACTGCCAGGGTTGGGGCAGCCACAGCCTCCCTGGGCAACCTGTGCCAGTGTCTCTCCACCCTCACAGGGAAAACTTCATGTTATATGCTTATAGAAGAGAGATTGATCCACCTTCTGCTTAGAGAAGGTATATGCTGTCAACAAAAAGGTTGGTTGCATTTGTTTGGCCAAAATGGTGTTTATTTTTAAGTCCAGAGGAAAAAAAAAAAGGTCCATTTTGAGTATGGGAATAAAACTGTCCTCACTGCCTGTGTCCAGGAAGGTACTAGATGCTCCAGCCCTGGCAGTGTTTCATTCCAGGTTGGATAAAGCCTTGAGCAACCTGCTCTGGTGGGAGGTGTCCCTGCCCAGGGCAGGGATTGGGGCTGGATCATCTCTAAGCTCCATCCCAACCCCTGAACATTGTGTGATCCTGAGGCCCTTTGTGCTGCACAGGTGACAGCCCCAGGCAGCACTGCTCAGTCTGGAAGGCAATGGCCACCCTGAAGTCCTCCAGGTGCTTCTGGTATGAGTTATTTGGTGTTTCCTTGCCGGGGTCCCAGGGTGGGACCTGAAATCACTGCTCTAACATCTGACTCCTGCCATTCAGCAAACACAAAGGAGATGTTCATGGATACAGTTAGTGAGGAAGTAGCTGAAATGCAAAGATAATAACATCTGCAGTGCACTAGGGTCCCAGTTCCACGAGCACAGGGCCAGGTCAGGCCCCTTCCTGCCTCCTTGAAGGCTCAGCTCAGCACACACAGCCTTCCCTCACTACTGCCACCACCTCATCCCACCTGACCCGATGTTCACACAACCCTTCAGGCTGGGAAAGCCCTCTAAGATCTCCACATCCAGCCATTCCCCAGCACTGCCAAGGCCACCACCAACCATGTCCACAGCTGCTAAAGCCCTGCAGGGATGGGGACTCCAGCACTGCCCTGAGCAGTTGTGTCAGAGCTGGACAATCTTTCCATGAAGAAATTTTTCCAACCTAAACCTCTCCTGGCACAGCTTAAGGCTGTGTCTTCTCATCCTGTCCCTTGTTCCCTGAGAGCAGAGCCCAACTCCCACCTGGCTGTACCTCCTGTCAGGGAGTTGTGGAGACCAGGAAGGTTCCCCCTGAGCCTCCTTTTCTGAACTTCCTACTCCCTCAGCTGCTCCTCATCAGCCTCGTGCTCCAGCCCCTTCCCCAGCTCCATCCACGTCAGAAACACCACAATCCTGAAGTGAGAAACAAGCCCCAAACAGCTGCTGTGAACCACACACTGTTTTTCTCTAAGCAGCTGTGATTGCTGAGCCCATTCCTTGGGGACACATTTCTTGTTCACATTTCAAAAAGTAAACAAATAAGCTCCCCGAGACACTAGGTTTATTCTCAAGATCCTCTCTGCTGCCACAGACATGAGCAAATAAATCACAAGTCTCTTCTCAGCAACATTTTGTCTCCTCAGCTTCTGAGCAGATCCAGGATACAAAGGGCTGAGTTTGTAGATGTTACTCAAACTGCAGAAAAACAAACCCTGCTGCTGGAAAGTTGGCTCAGGAGAGCAACTTCTGCTCTAGGACTCCAAAACTCCAACATGAGCAGCAGGAGCTGAGGGTCACTGAGAGTGGCTGTGAGCAAGAGAGATCATGCTGGAAGCAACTGGGGGTGATAGGGACAACTGGGCCTAAGCTGGTGGCAAGTGGGATCCTATTGGGAGTGACTGGGATCATACTGGGGGTGACTGGGACCATGCTGGGGGCAAGTGGGAGTGACTGGAAGCAATGGGACCATATTGAGGGTGACTGGGATCAGGGTGGGATCATACTGGGAGTGACTAGGAACATGCTGGGGGTGACTGGGATATACTGGTAGCAAGTGGGATCATTCCAACCCCTGAACATACTATGGTTATGATTCTATGATCTGCCACCAGAGGTACACATGGGTGGGATGTGAGGAGTGGCCTCAAGTGCTCCCTGATACTGTTCAAAGGTGGCACAAGTGAATTAATTGAAAGCAAAACACTCAAAAGAACTGAAAAACCTCAAGAATTGCTCCCACACTGCTGCAGGACTCTGCTTTCAGGTTTGTTTGTTTAAACATACTCTGCTGAGGGCTGAAAACCACAGCACTGCTTTGGTCTGTATTAAAAGTGTGAGACTCTATACATCATCTCTCTGAGTCCCACGAGTTCCCCTGCAGCTCTGCCACATAACACCTCCAACAGACCCAAAATCTGCCCACACTCAACCCATCAGCAGCTCTCCCATCACCCAGAGCTTGGGAAGAGATCTCACCAGTCCTGTGCTCAGAAGTCACCCGAACCCAACCATCCCAGTCCGGGTGTAGGGAGCCCCGTCCGGTGAGCAAAGTGACGCAGCATTTTATGGCACGTACCCCAACACTCAAGATAAGATCTTGATGTCACACAGCAGCTTCTACAGCATTTGAAAATTTAGGAAATAACACACAGGAAAGCATTTCGCTGCCCAGGAGCTGCCCCATTTCCTGCCCTGCCTGCAAACGCTGGGCTGGTAGCTGCAGCTGAAGGAGGTGCTGTAAAAACTTCAGAGGGTGCCAGAGGAGCAGTGCTGTGGGTCAGAGCCAGGGGACAGCCCTCAGCCTGGGCTCAAAACCAAACCAACCCCAGAAAGGAGGGGAACAAATAATCAAAGGACAACATCCTGGGAGCTTGGAAACCTTCTGATAAAGATTCAGGAACTTTCTTTTTTTTTCTGGGCTGAGCTAAGGTGTCCTGAGCCCACGGGGGCTCACCTGCCCCATCCCTGGGGCTGAGTTTACAACACTCACCATGCTCCAAGCTGAACCCTGCAGCACCCAGAAGAGGTCAGAGGACACAGCCTTTTGGGATTCCTGTTTGTCCCAGGAACAGGAGCAGGGACTTGGCTCAGCTGCCTCTCCACTATCCCACCACACAGCTCAGCAGCAGCAGATGTAACACAAACCTTCCCTCACCAGCTGCTGCTGGGGACAGATGATCACAACTTCTCCATACCACAACACGAGTCAGGCATATTCTAGAAGCTCTCTTGATTATTTAAATGACAAATGGGGTTGTTTTCCAGACACAGATGAAGACACAGTCTTCCTTTTCCATTTTTTTCCAGAGACACACTGCCAGGATCTGACTGCTATTCCCCACTGGTAAACCCACTGCAGCAAGCCCTGGTGATCAGTAGGTGCTGTTTCCCAAAGCCTACATCCACACATCCCTCCTCTCCAAACCTTTCAGCACACTGAATCACCCTCTGCAGTAGCTGCACTTCATTTCCACATCTTACAGCACTAGAAAACCATCAGGTGGCAGAGATGAAGCCCCTGTGGGGCTCAGGGGGTCCCTGTGGGAGGGAACCCTCATTTTCAAGCAAGGCCACAGGGTTGGGTCTCATGGGGACACTGCAGGGCTCCTCCACCCCAGATTTTGGGGTTCCTATTGTTCACCTCTATTTTACAACACAGAACAGTGTTTCTATCCTCCTCTCAACCCTTCCTGAAACTCTGTTTCTAGTTGTGGAGACACTGATTTGTCTGCAGGAAGTACAAGAAAAACTGGAAGGAAACAAACTGAGAACAGTCAGAATTGCAGTTTACCTTTTCCACTCCCAAATCTAACCCCAAAGAGCTCTCAGCTGAAACAGGACTGAAGCTCTCAAAGCTTCCAACAAAGGACTTGGTGCTAAAGCCAAGAGTGCCTGAGCTCAGTGCATTCCCCTTTTAGCAGGGAAGAGCTTTAAAAGGAGGTTTGATTTGTTTGCATTGGTGTTTCCCAAGCCTGTGCTGCTCCCTGCCCCTTGCTCCCTCTTTTTGGGAACAGGAGGAGAATGTTTCCTCCAGTCTCTCACCGCTCTCATGACAACCGATTAAAACTGCAAGAGCAGTGACAGTCCTTGAGGTTAACCACACATCCTTGTCTCAGGTTCTATCAGGAACTGAAAGGTTTAGTTAGGATGCTATGTAAAATCTGGGAGAAAACCTAGAGATGTCCATTTCAATTGAAAATGAGGACAAACGACAATTACAAGTGACAGGGACTGAGATCATGTCTCTCTCGTGGGAAGGGCTGGAGCCAAGAGCAGGCAGAAGCATGAGTTAACCACAGTAAATAAAAGACTTATGGGGGAGAAGAGAGACACCAGCTCAAATTCTAATCTGGACAAGGCAAAACAACTAGTCTGGAAATGGAAACTCTGAACTCTCCAAATATCCAAAGCTGAGTCAAAGTCAAGTGGGGAAGAATCAAACTGATCCTTTAGTTTAGAGCACAGAACGTCTGATCCCTCCCCCATCTCCTAAGAGAAGTTTCTGTGGTTTTCAGTGTACAAAGCCAAGATATTTTAAACAATAGTGGAAAAAAAGCCTCTAAATGCACATTTTAGTTTGTGCCTCTGCCTGCAGAACTCCCACGAAGTCACACCCTGAGCCCTGCAGCAGCCCCAGTGGTCTCAGAGCCCATGCCCAGCCTTGCCCTGGCTGCATTTGGCCTTGATTTTGGCCCTGCTGTTTCAAGGACTCTGTGCTAACCACCTCCCACGGAAACACTGTGCCCTGTGCTGGCTTGGTGCATCAACCACCTACAGAGGGAAAGGCTCTCTCCCAGCATCTCTGAAGCCAAGAAGTCTGCCAGAAGCTACTCACAGTCAGCACATTGTAGTCCTGCTCATCTGCACGGTCCCCTTGGTGACCTCACCCTGCAATCCCTGGCAAAAAGAGAGCAAACACATCCCAACCAAGGAACCTTAGTGCCAATGCTTTCTGCTGCTCCACTTACAGACTGCCAGTGGTGCTAATTAGCTAACCACACACACACTCCCCAGTTGCAGTGTTCAGTGTCCGTGGAATACACATGAGGCTCACACTTGGCTGTCTCCTGTGCCACCTGGGCTGCTCCTGGCAAAGCTCAGATTTTCCTGCTGCTGCAAACTGCCCACAGCACTCCCCAGCGTGTGCCTGGGAGCAGTCAGAGTTTGTGTCCTCAGCTGGTTATTAAACTCACTGATAACGTGCATGTGACAAAGGGATTTTCCAGCCCCAGCTCCTTTGCCTTGAGCCTTTCCTTCCAAAGGGGGACAATACCACCAAATGCACTTGGAAAACACTTCCAGCCCTCCAAACACTCTCCTGCAGAATCTTTGGGAGATGCAACACAAGTATTCAAACACTTCAGCCTGGGAAAGCCATGACTAACATCCAGCTGTCCCAGGGATTGTCCTGCACACAGGAGTGGCAGCCAACAGGGCTCTGTGTGTCCAGGAGTAGGGGGGACAACAGGGACAAAGGGGACAGGCCACAGCCATCAGAGACATTCCTGGCAAGAACCTGGAAAAAGGTCAAGAGAGTGGTAGATATCATATCAGGAAGGAAAGACACAGAGAAATGCTGCCTGGAAGGAGAGTGGAGGAAGACAATGAGAGTGCCAAGGAAAGTGAGGGCTGGGAACAGGGAGGGTTGAGAGGGGGATAGAAACAGCCCCTTAAGGATAGGCAAAACTGGCACAGGGTGGGATGAGAAGCACATCCCACTGACAGATCCTCCTCACACACATCAGGGCAGGACAGTCCCATCCCTGGACACTGCAGGGAAGATGTGCTGAATACAAACAGGGCTGGAGGAGAGCCAGGGCTGCTCTGGCTAACCCTGACCTCTCCAGGTCCCCAGCAGTGACCCCAGGTGCTACCTGCAGAGCCCGAGCCTGAGCTCTGCTGGGGCAGCAGCACACGCAGTGCAGCTGGGACACCCCAGCTGAGGGCACTGAGCGCGGGCAGCGGCACACAGGAATCTCCCAGTTAATCTCGGTGTCCCCACCAGACCCAACACGTAACGAGAGCCGATGCTCAGGACCGCGACAAATCCCCTCCCGGGTCACAATCCCCATCCCGCACACCGAGCAGCGTCTCCTCCCTCGGGC
>NW_008684886.1:0-34934 GCF_000695815.1 Acanthisitta chloris | reverse complement strand
TGAACGCCGAGCCCAAAAGGAAGTCCCTCCCTGCGGCTGAGGTCTATTGTAAAAGAAAAAGGTGTCCCGCCCCAATGGCTGAGGTCTTTTGTCTCTCTTAAGTATCCAGCCGTCAACATCCTCTGACAACATGCATGGGGGAAAATTCCTTAAAGCAAAAGGGGAGCTCCTAAAAAACCCCAACAGAGGGTCATTGAAATTGGTATTTTATGGAATAAAAAAAGTGTCAAAGTGCTGGAAAAACCCATCCTGAACTTCAGATACTTCTTCCTCTGCTCGTTTCCCTTCTCCTCGCTGTGGGAGCAAAAGGCCAAGAGCAGCTTTGCCCTCTCAGAGGCAAGAAATCATCTCAGAAAAGTGAGTGGGAAATTAGACTCGAGCCCATAGAGCACTTCCTGTGTATTACTGTGGAGCAAGAAACAGGAGGAAAGAGAATAGATCTGGTCAGCCAAACACCACTTCAAGAGCACAGCTTTCCTGCCCTGCTTGCCCCTGAGACTCACCCCTCGGTTAAACAGTGGTCATTGATTTCTTGAGAAGCTTTGGGATAAAAGATTAAGGTTTTCCTTTCATTTGTTCTCTCCCTTCCTTTTAAGCTTTCACAGCTTTTTCCAAAGACAGCTTGAACGATAGTGACTCTGAGTTTCCAGACTAAGCAGAAGTCTTCTAACTGGCTCATGTTTCTTGGCCCTGAGGCACAGATCAAGCAGCAATGTTGAAATAAATGTTACCTTCCTCAAGTATGCTCAGCATTCGCAGGAAGTTCCCTCTAGGTCAAGTGATAGGAATACAACAAATTCATGCCACACATCCCTGTGATTAGCCACAGCTATGCACTGTTGCCTTTCTTCTTGTCTGTGTTTGGCTTCCCACAGACAATCACAAGTGAGTCACCAAGTTGCAGCCATACAGTAACTGCAGGGAAAACAAACCTGGAAGTGCTGCAGCAGTCCATAGGAATAAAGTGAAGGTTGAAATATTTGTTCTTGCCTCACCCTAAGAACATCTCTGCCACTCTACTTTCCACTGGCAATTCCATTTCTAATATCTACCTGCTGTGGGCAACTGTCCTCCACCTACTCCACCACCAATGCTACTCTCTCTCAGTGGTTAACACTCCAGTTGACTCCCAAATATACATGCTCGAAAAGATGCTGCCATGCACTTGGCATGTAAATCTAGGTTCAGTGAATAATTAAAGAAGAATGTGTTCCTCCACAGCACCAGAGTCAGGATTCTTCTACTACATGTCTTTGGACTCTGAGACATGGTAACACAAAAATCACCTTCCCTTATCAGACAAGGTGTGCTTGCTGGTGCTGCTGTAATTGATGGCATTTCAAAACACATAACCAGAGGAGCTCTACATGCCTTTGCTGTAAATAAACCATTGCCACCAATATGACTGCTTTGAAACCAAAATAAAGATCCAATAAAATCCAAATAATGACATTTAATTAAAAAAAATTACAACCTAGGCTTTGTAAATTACATTTAAAAGATACTACGTGTGGGATATATACAGCTTGTCTTTGCTCTGAAAAAACACTGTCCAGTTAATTGGTTTTTCACTTGCTTTGATCTGTGAAGGTGGTGAGTACCTGTGTAACTGCAGGCCAAGTTTGGCTAAATCAAAGACCTATATCTTCATTACAGTCTAACAAACATAGATGACCAAGTACACTCAAGGCAGCTACTCACAGCAGTTCTCAGCAAAAGGCCACACAGCCAAGTGAGAGAAGAGTGTAGGTTTGAAATACAGTTGAAAGTACACAGAACACACAAATTACTATTCACTAATGATAAAGACAAAACATTTCCTGCACTGGCACTAGGAAGGTGATGGAAATCATCCTGTTTACAGTGGCTTGATAAGCATTTAGCACCAGTGGACCTATGTCCTTCCACAGTAATAGGGGAAAAAATTATTGGGTTACTTGTCATCCACTTCTGACAGCAGCTTCTGTATCCTCTGCACTGGCTGCAGCAGCAGCTCAGAGCCATGGCAGGACGTCCTCAGCACAAAGACAAGTGTTTGGTTGTGAACACTCTTACACACTGTGAATGGACTCCACATACACAGCAGAATAAAAAACTGACAATTATATATAAGGTCTTTAAATCTGCCAAACAAATACGAAATAGAGTATAACTCCATAAAGCAGTATAGTATTTTTTATATAGCATGTCATGCTTTGGTGGCCAACAAGTCAAAGTGAAGTGACTATCCAATGCATCATGTTCAGTTTGTAAAAACAGCTTTTCTGTTTAGGTACTTGAGAATATAATAAAAATGTGATGAGCTTTTTGCCTGGCTTCCTCAATCAAAATATCATCACAAGTAATAAACTGTTGCTGAAGCCTCTTATGGTATTTGATCCTACTGATCAAGTTAGACAGCTCAGAGAATTCCTGCAGGCAAGTATTTCTCAATTTCACTGATCTCATTAAATCCAACTCTCCCTCCATCTTTTCCAAGTAATAACAATGACAGCCACAATTGCCCTGTAAGAACACACTATGAAGTGTAAGGTAATCTTACCTAGTTGTTGCATCCCACTGCAATGACCAGTGCATTTAATAATTAATAAAAGCCTATTTTGTATGGTGATATGACACTAAAGAATCATAGAATGGTTTGGAATGGACTTAAAAGACCATCTAGTCCCAACCACCTGACATGAGCAAGGACACCTTGCACTAGACCAGGCTGCTCAGAGCCCCATCCAATGTGGCCTTGAACACTTTCAGGGATGGGTCTCAATCTGTGTCAAAAGCATGTCCACTTAAATGGTTTAATTTCTTCTAAGTAATCTTACAGATTTCTCTGTAAGAAACTGGTTCATTATTTGATTCAAACTCCACACCAGCTTCACTCACACCACTGCTGAGATGCTCACAAACCCTTCAGAGCTGTGTGCCTTGTCCCCTGCACAGAGAAACGTCCCTCAGAGGTGGGCTGCACTGAAAATCACTAATGAAA
Organism: Acanthisitta chloris; assembly: GCF_000695815.1. Lineage (NCBI taxonomy): Eukaryota > Metazoa > Chordata > Aves > Passeriformes > Acanthisittidae > Acanthisitta > Acanthisitta chloris. The sequence continues at coordinate 31,951 of NW_008684886.1, read as the reverse complement.
GGAAGTGATTTGCTCCGTCCCATGACACAAAATTAGCACCAGGAGGCAGAGGAAATGCTCGATGCAAGTAGTGCTAACACTAAATGCCAACAGGCACTGTACAATTCTATTGTATCTTGGCAGACAAACAGTACAAGTGCCCTTGACTTGCTATTGAAATTAGAGAAGGAAACCCAATTTTTTTCTGATTAGATGTTTACACAAATCAACAGTGCACTGAATGTGTTTTGGAGATTGTCTCCAGTCCAAACCAAAGAAAAAAACAGTAATAAAAATGGTAAGACCAACTGGGCACTCCCAGGCACCCACATCTCGGTGGAAACCTGATCAGGCTTCCCATTGCACTCCTGGGGGATTTTCACACACCCAGCATATCCTAATCCATACCTTTTCTTCTTTTGGAAAGCATTTGGGGCCAGTTTTCTCCCAGAAGAGATGTGGCTGAAGCTGATGAAACACCACTGCCTCCAAATTCTCAGAAATTTCAGAGGCAGAACATTTTGCCTTGCTGGCAAACAATTTAAGGATAAAGAAGCTTTAAAAAAGCTCAGCTCTCATTTCCCATGATCAGCTCTTATGAAGAACTGGCTCCTGGGTGACTCCATCCCCAGAGCTGCTCAGTTGGGAAGCTAAACCTTAGGCTGATGGGCATTATGACCATTATCCTGAGCTGCAGCTCCTGGGAGCTCTGCAGAGCACAGCTGCTCCCTTAGCTCCAGATTAAATCTATGCAAACCTGGAGATGATTTAACACACTTTGAAGCTAAATTCTGAGTAAGCTTTGCTAGATAAAAGTGCAAGAAACAGAAAAAAAATCCAGGCCACTGATTCCTGGAATCTGCCATGGTTCATATCCTGAGTCATAAAAAAGGAAGATTTGATTTCCTAAAAAGAATTGTCACATACCAGTGCTTTTTTAAAATTATCTGAATAGATAAAGCATAAAAATACACAAAAAGGAACACATTGTGTGAGAAACAGGAAAAGGAGTATTTAATACTTTTTAAAATACACTTTTCAAGGAGCTAAAATGTTATCTGTTTAGCCTCTGCAAATCCAGTTCTTCAGACAGTTCTCAGCAGAGAAGTATTTAGATGTTCTCCCAGAGGAGAGCAGGGATGGCTACAGTCCCAGTCTGAAAAAAAGGTCTTCTGAGTACTTTGGTCACTTCTGCTAGGTCAAACGGTAGAAAAACAGAGGGGTTTGGGATGTAGAGGGCTGCAAACATTGGAGTACAGGTGTAGGGACACAGCCCAGGTGATGGTCTAGAGAGAAAGTAGAGCTTTACCCAAAAGCATGTCAGTGGCTGATGTTGCAGCAGGGGAAGGAACAGCTTCCTTTAATTCTTTTATTTCTTATCCCACCTAGAAATCTACAATATTTTTCATTTGTGCAACCCCTCAAAGTAATTTGCAAAGTGTTCCTAATATAATATGCCCCTTGATATACATATGCAAAATATATATGTCACTTGCAGGGAAGAAAACAGATTTAAAAGTAAATTCAGGACTTGAACTTCAAAAGAAATTAACATATCACTAACACTAATGAACATATTGATAACAGTACTCTTCAGCTAAACAGTAGCAGGTGATCACAGGTGTGCCACAGAGGTAAAGTGAAATGCATTAGGCAGAAAATCACTGAAAGATGTTCAGGTATTTTATCTCCTCTGCACATAACAGGAGCTCAGAGCTTGCTACTGCACCTCAGCTAATGGACAGTCAGTGATGTGCCCCAGTGCTGAGACACCACCCACACTGCTAAAGAAGATAAAACATTCTGATGTGCAAAACTGATTTCAGAGAAGGTGAAATAGTGGAACTCTCCCTCTTTTCCAAAGCTGGTTATCAGCCAGCTCAACTACACAAGTCCCAGTGTCACCTTTGTGTATCCCAGGCAGGAGCTTCTTCCAGTGAGTTACTTGTGACAACTCCAGCAAAAAACCCTTGTCAGGATCATGCCTCATGAGAGATTAAGGCCTTCAACATAAGAAGACCCTGAAAGTACTTTTTATTTCCTTTATTTTACCACATCACTTACCTTCAAGGAACATGAAGCCATGCTCATTTCTCCCCAAGGACACCCAGAACATTTTAAACACCAGAGCTACGTTTACTAAAGCTCTACATGGAGGTTAAACTCAAGGCTACTTTGTACATCAGCCAACAGCAAAATGGCTCCAACATTATGCACTTGCCCACTGACATTAGAAGGCCAACTCAATACACAGAGGTTTTATTACCTGCACCAGCACCAAAAATGTTTAGTGACAAAACCAACAGTTAGGTTTCTGAATCTTTATCACCCCTATGAATCATCTTGCATTTTTTGCTATTTTTGATAATTCATTAACACTCAAAAATAGACTGAAGAGGAACAAAGACAGTTGCAAAGAAAGTACCACCTTATACGTATTTTAAGAGTTTAATTTAAGGTTTAGCAAATCTTATTCCCTAATTTGGATTTATTTGGAATCTGTATGCCAGTGAAAGAAAGCACAGGAAGAAGACCGGGTGCAGATGAAGTGCACTGCAAATCACACAGAGGTGTGACAGATGAAATAAAAGACTGAGCTGTGAATGAGTTGTTCTGTTTCAGGTGCTCTGGGGAAGTGTCCATTTGTGATCTTTAATCAAGACAGACAAGGAAAGAAGCATCAGCCATACTTCATTCCCTTTGTTTCCACAGTGCCAGAAAGGATATACAGCAGTTACACATCATGCATCAAACCTTAGACAGAAATGGGACAGATGAACAAACCACTTCAAAGTTGTGTACTTGGCTGAAATCCTGGATGGAGGGTCTTGTAATTGGCTGAGTGAAGGAGGAAGATAATCTACCTACTGCATCTTATTTTCAGATAGTGGTTAATACCATCCAGCTCAGAAGCAAGCATGGGTGGACAGAACTCTAACTTCAAAGGTTAGTTCAGTTAAAAATAGTGATTAACTATGGCCAGAGTGCAAATCACTCCAATAAGATAATGATGTTCTATGTACTCCCTTGGGGGAGAAAACAACCTATTACAGCCCTTAATTTTGACTCAGCCTTTTCCAAAGTGCACCTGACACATCACCACAGGGTGCAATTCAATACAGGAGAAAGAAGCAGCACAGCAAATTTGCAAAAACATCTCCATTATGCCATCAATTTAGCAATATTAAACCCAGACCATTTCCCTACCTGCTTGTATTCAGATTCTCTTCCAACCAGTACCTGCAGAACATAACCAACAGGATCTCCCTTCATGGGTGGGACCATTTCCCAGGTAATTTCACAGGCATTTCCTCCCATCTGTGTCACTCGAGGGGCTACAATAAAATGAAATGTGTTAGCATTTAACATTAAGACTGCACTGAAATCTTACTCATTTTATGTGCACTGTAATATATATCAGAGCATTTTAAAAAGAGAACTTCGGGACATCACAGTGTTAGCTGCACATAAACTGTACTGTACTTATATGGCTAAACAAAAAATAAAATAAAACTGCCATCACCACTAGGATGAAAGAAGTGTAACTTTAAGTCACTCAAAAGTCTCATTTATTTTAGGACAGTCTTGCCTGATTAAGCAGTTCAGAACTCTTGTGGTTTTAAACAATAACAAACACTATCTATAGAAAATTGGGTGAAATTTAAACCTGACTAACAAGCTCCTAAGAAGTTTACTGTAGGACTCAGATCCTTTCTGCTGAAGAGTCATTAGAAAGGGGGATTAGATGTGATAGAAAACGTTGAACTTTTAAAACTCAATTGCAATGCTGTGCCCTGATCTTTTCAAAGCAGAAGCCAACACACAAATTACACAGGCACTCATAAAAGCAGCAATTTTGTGAAGCTTGAGCAAACTCGTGCCAGTGGAGACACCTGTGCATTCCTCCCATGCAAAAAGAGAGGAATAATATCAAACATTTCATTCAGGAAAAATAGGAGAAGAAATGTGAGAAGAGAAGCTAAATAATCTTCTGTCTTAGTGCTAAAGTCTAGCCATGGGAAGCAAAAGTCAAGCATCATTTTAAAGACCTGGACTTGTATCTAACTCTGAGCCTGACATTCAGGTGATGAGATCTGCTATTTCTAGCCAGGGTTAGACTAGTGTTTTCACTAGAACTCCAGAGGAATTCAATTTGTCAGCTGTTACAAGGCTGCTGTCCTTGAGAAAGAATCTCCCACCAGCTGAAAGCCAAAAGATGCTGTGCCATGCCTGATGGCAAGCTCACAGGTGAGCTGAGCAGAGCACTGACAACGGCAGCATGTTTTTACTAACTCAACATCTGCCACTGGAAGACATCAAAACAACTGTGACAGCATCCAGGGTGCACCAACCTCTTGATCAGGCAGAGCATGCAAGCACAATATCAAAAAAAGAATGAAACTGGAAGAAACAAGAGCTCTGAACACTTTGGCAGGTGGTTAACATGTGCACGTGCAAGGACATGAGCTTGTTAAAGGCAATCTAGATTCACAGCCCTATGAAAACAGACAACAGGAGGGTCTATCAAAGAAACAAATGCTGCTGCATACATTGCACGAATTTTCGACTAATTTGTTACTACCCTAGAGGAACACATGAATCATATGAGGACCCAAATGTAATCAATATCCATTTACTTTTCTCTGCACATCTGCCAGTGCTGGGAGACTGATAATAGACGCCTTCATCTCAGTTGACAACGTTCTCAATTATTTTTCCTCCTTCTTCCATCCCTCACCTCGATACACGTAGATTTTTGTCTGACACTTACAAAACACTCCCATTAACAACAATGCTATTCTAGGGTTGGTGTCACTAAGTGAGTAATTAGGAGGAGAAACATTTACTTCTGGATAGATGAAAAACTGCACTAAGTTTATCACGTAAATTCCTTTGTGCTGCTCTGAACATGTAAGGTAATCAACACCATCATTTTGCCTGAACAGATCTCTCCTCCCTATAGCATCACCTCCCTCAGCAGCGCTCACCAGCACAGGTTTTGTTGTGCCCTTTTCTCCGTTACAGCCAAATTTTGTCATGTACCCGAGGTCCCAGCCCACACATGACCCTGTATTTGCACCATAACTTAACTGCTTGATACTCAGCCCAAGGTATGAGTCATATTTAACAGGAACTCAATAGGCAGGCAGGGAGTTCAAAACAAAAACCTAGGTGAGGTGAATTGAATAAAATGGATTATTATCCAACAAAATGAAAGTGTGACTACTGTGCATGCTGGCATCCCTGGGCTAGTTTTATCCACTTAGTGCAGCACAGAGGAACAATAGCTATACATGCTTAGCATCCAGGAGTGACACGTGCCTGTGCCCAGGCACTCCAACAGCTTGTGGATAGATGCTGGAGCTCTGGAGCACACCTGCCCACACCAGCCAGGGTCATTCCACACACCAGCCAGGGTCATTCCACACGAGCTGCCTTCCCTTGGCTGGGCAGCACATCTCACACCTGTGTAATGGAGTTGATCAGGGGAATTCACCCCGGCTAAATATCTTTGCCCTCAATTATACAGGTATTTTTTGCTTGAGAGTGTTGTTTTTCCTGGGGGTGACTCAGAGCAGCTAACCTCAGGAGCAGGGAAATCACACCCCTGCAGTGTTCTCCCCTCTCTAATTCTTTGGTTGCAAAAGGTGTCAAAGTCACCAAAGACAGATTTTAAATATAGAGCAGCAAACAGAACCTCTCTGATAAACTGACAGTTGCTGTTTCTCACAGTAAATGACATGGCTTGACAGGGGAGACATAAGTACACAGGAAAAAAAAGGTTCACCTGATTTCAGCTCAGCTGATCTGACAGCCCATACAGAGAACCCACGGCCTTTGTAACAGTGCAAAGAAAGCCTAATTAGGCCTAGAACAAAAGGCCTAATTAAATGAAGTTTTATAATGAAACATCTTTTACTATTATTTTTACTGTTTTTACTTTTGCTCCTTCCTTCCTCCTCTTCCTAAGGAGCAAAATTACTTAGGACAAAATTTACACAGAGTAAAAGACACTTAATTATAAAACTTCATTTAATTAGGCCTTTAATTCTAGTGGAACACATGCTGAGGTCTAAACCTAATGCCTTATATGTGAACTATCATAATTAATTTTATACATTAAAGGAAAAATAAACTCTGAAGTTCTACACTGAACACCACCTACACAGCTAAAAGTAACAAACTTTACCAAAGCTGAAGTTGGTATGTACACACATGTATCACAGCTGTTAGATCCCTTGCAGAAGTGCTGTGGTAACCCAGAGCAATGCCCTGGTAAACATTATTGTTAGCAGCAGCATTTTAGCAGTTTATGTATAACAACAGTGGTTAACATAATATTTATATTGTTTATGTGATTTTCTGGGTGATAATTTAGCTTCCCACTATAACAACTTCACAATTCACAGAATTATACCATCAGCACAAACTGATTCTTCACACACACTTACGGTAACCCTTACAAACTCACTGCATACTCACCAATTACAGAAATAATTACATGTTACATACACATATGTAAAAAACCAAACCCCTAGTACATACCTTTGATTGCAGGTGGGACTGACTTGGTTGTGCAGAAGGTACAGATTTCTGAGAAAGGTCCCTCCCCAGCATCATTAACTGCCTGTATTCTGAATGAGTAACAAGTGGACTCTGTCAGCCTTTGTATCTTGTACGTATGACTTGGTCCCCTATAAATTGGGATAAACCTGAAACAATAAAAATGAGAGCATGTAGCTTCACTGACTGGCACTGACATTCTTGGATATTACATTTATCAGCTCAAAGTATCCATCATATAAAAACTGGCACCGCGTGCTCTGCAAGTATAGAAATGTCATGTTATTAACATAGCAACAATAGTGACGAGGTTGGGGAAAGCAGAATTTCATTGTCCCTTCTTCAACTGATATGTACCTTGCAAAACAATGACATGAATTATCAGGAAGAACACCTGCCAGTGGATTTCTCACTACCTAGGAATCAAAACTGATTCAACCTGTGTTCTGCTACAATAAACCATGTGCACTGCAGATTTTAGAGTATGATTAAAACAAGATCAATTCTTTGAACTGTTTATGGATTTGGATTTCATTTGCACATTAAGACATCTTATACTCATCTGTGCCATCGTAGGCCAGAGTAATTCTGTTTACATCAGAACATGTGGATTGTGCAATGTATGTGTAATATGTTACATGTTTCTCAGTTCTGAAGAGTTCACAGACTGAAGAGTCACACAGCAGAGACAGAAACAGATTCAGAGAGAGGACATGGTGGTCTGAGTGAAGAAGCACAGGGGAAGCATGAGGGGATGTAGAGGATGGAAAAGGATCAGTCTAGGAGTGTTGGGCCTGCTCATACTGCTTGAGAGCATACAGGAGATGAAAACATCACACTAAGGAAGTGCCTTCCAAAACATTTCCATTGACAAGACCAAACAGCAGCGCACACAAACTTGTCCAACAATATAATACAGAGCAAAATCAACGTCACTGAATATTGAAAAAAAAAAAAAAGTACAGTTGCTAAAGAGAATCTGACTTTTATTGCTCTGCTCAGATAAATGTTTTTCACTAACAGTCATATGTTAGCCAGCAATTTCCAGCTAAGAACCTGACTCAGAGGTGCTGAGCAGAATGGGGGTGGAAGTAAAGAGGAAGCACCCAGACTATGCATCCATCCACTCAGCCTCCAGTGGGAACAGCATCTTGCTCACAACAGTCCTGAACTTGTTGCATAGGGTCACGTATGTTTTTTTTATTATTTAGTACTTATTCAAGTATCTTAACCATTTCAGCAGATTTTAAATCACCAGGAAGCCACCAGAGAGATTTGTTTTTGACCTCCCTATCTAGGTACTAGCTGTATCCTTTGAGTTTGCATGAGATACACAGTATAACCAATTTGAGTATTTCAAAGGAACTGGGTCTGTCATTATCTCTCAGGGACCGAAATCAATGCGTATTACATTATGACTGCAATCCATGTAAGTACAAACAGAGATCGAGAATCATCTGTAATAAAAGGAAATGTTCAAGTAATTCAAATTGCTGGAAATGTACTCTGAGGACTAATGTGGGCTTACTGCCCACACTGAGTTTTAGCAAGCTCCACACCTTGATTGGAAATCAAAGACCTATGGCCACAAGTTTTTAAGAGAAGAGTTTAGAGCAAGTTTCCAAAGAAGAATATTTTTTTTAACCTTAAGCTTAGCCAGTTTCAGAATTGCCTGCTATCCTACATTTCTGAGGCTCACGTAAGCAGCTGTGGCACATTTCCAGTCCGTCACAAACCTGATCTCATGGAATAAAATTTCTTGAGATTCACTGTGTGATGAGCAAAGCACATGTACTTAGGACAGCATAAAGGCTGAAGAGACAAGACTGCTCTGTCCCTCTCCACTTCTCATAGCTCAATCAGGCAGCTGACCCAGAAACCACTGCAGTATGCACAGAAGATCAGACTTGTCTCTGGCCCCAGTCCCAGGACAACAGATAGCAGAAAAGATGCAATTCATATTTTAGACTAATGACCTCTTTGTAATCATCTGTGGAGTCATATAAGCAAGGGAGGATAAATATACCTTCCCAGCTAACAGACAAACACACTTTTACCCCAGGCTGGGCTTACAGTATACTTCCAGATATATTATATGGTCAATACCAATGCCTTAGTCTTCAAATTACATTTTCACCTTTTGGATATGACTAAGGGTTCATAACACTGAGGAAGCAATCTGGAAAAACACTTGAGCTCCTCCTGTCATTTGGGAACTGGACTAATACTCCCAGTTCAATTAATACTAATACTCCCATCCAGTTCCCATTTCCACCCATTTTTACTTCTCTATCTCAAAAAACATCTGTAAGGAGAGTAAAAATCGTTATGGAAAAACTTACATCCACAAGGCTGCAATGGAAGGACACAACCTTCTGAGATTCAACCACCTTTGAAGAAAGAGGGCTTCCAGTTTTGGAAGAAGAAAGGCTGATTACTAGGTCAACCAAATTCAATTGCTGTTGAGCTTTACCATGACATTAACACTTTGTAATTGTGTTCGAAGATGCGTATCATGATGTAAGAAACATAATGAAGTGAAACACTAACTTCAAAATACTAGTGATTTTTGGATGATTAAGGTAGTATTTTCCTCATGTCTAAAGTAAGCACTTCATACTCCTCCAGGATTACTTCTGTTATTTTTAGAAACAGGGTAGTTATTTGATGTAGGTGGCAAAAGACTTGGAACAATATATCCTACAATCCTTTTTCAGCCTCCTGGGTTTTCTGCTGAAGGATTGCAATGAACTTGAATCTCTCAGTGTGACTGCACATTGCCACTGTTACCTCTATAGACATTAAAAATTATCTAAAGAAAGACAGCTTTTTCATATTTTTGCAATTTCATTTTTTTTGGATCTAAATATTTAGATCTTAAGATTTAGAACAGCTGAGGGAATTGGGTTTCTTTAGCCTTGAGAAGAGTCTCAGGGGGGACCTAATAGCTCTCTACAGCTCCCTGACAGGGGCTGTAGAGTGGTGGGGGATGGTCTCTCCTGCCATGGCTGCAGGGAGAAGACAAGAAGGAATGGTCATAAACTGAGACAGAAGATTCAGATTAGATGGTAGGGAAAAAAAAAAAAGGCCAACATTGCAGTGCCTTTAGGGTGTCCAGGCACTGGAATGCTGCCCAGGGAGGGAATCACCAGCAGTGCCTTTAGGGTGTCCAGGCACTGGAATGCTGCCCAGGGAGGTGGTGGAATCACCATTCCTGGAAATGCTTAAGAGGTGTCTGGATCTGGCACTGGAGGATATAGTTCAGGGTTTAGGGGTTACAGCAGAGTGACAGGTTAATGGTTGGACTCATGATCTTAGAGGTCTCCCCCAACCTTGATGATTCTATGATTGATTTAGACTGAAATCTAAACCTAATTTAAAAAGCACATTTAAACATGAGATCTACATACTTTTGCCTTCTTGGCAAGCCTGACATTGTTCACTGTGCTTCACCCAGGCCTTGGTCCACACATTCTCTTAAGAACAAGCCAGCTTTGAGCTTGTTTGGAAGGACTTAATCTCTTATGCTTTTAGAAGTTGATTTAATCTGCATACAGAAAAGCTTTCATGTTCTCTATATCCCTTTGACCTTCTTCTAGGCAAGAAATTTTCAATTCTCAGAGGTTTGCCCAGTTGAATTTAAAAGACAGTAGGCTACATACCTTAACTGGCACCCTGCCTTGGAAAACAGACTGGCTCTGTGGGTTAGTGGCATGCTCAATACAGTTGTATTATTTTTTAAAAAAGTTTTCACCATCCACAACTAAAGGTGAATTATCCTAATTTACCATGCTGCAGTGTTGCCTCTCCTCTCCACTAAATTAACAGCAGATACCAGAAAGAAAGCAGCTTTCTCCAGGGATGGAGACACTCCCCAGAGGTTACTTCCCCCACATCTCAACTGAGAGATCCCAACTCTCCCTTTCCAGACATTCTCACCTCGGTCACAAATTATTCATGTACCTGCATACAGGAGAGGAGAGAGAACATGATGTCCTAGAATGATTGTTAGGGAGATACCACTGCTGTTAGTTTTTCATCAATACCTTTTTATTCTCAGTGAAGATCTTCTTGGAAATGTTTTACATGTTGCCGCTATTTTGCTTTCTCCACTTCAGTCACTTCCAGTTGAGCAGAAGAATACGAATGTACTCACTCTACCTCTGCTCATTAGTACCCAGCACATTTTAATCAGCAGGTTCCCTTTCAAAGCCTTGGGTTTTGTTTATGTTTTAGTAACTCGTTAGTTCTTACAAGAATTTAATTTGAAAGAAACTCTACTGTACAGCACTAACTAAGCTGGCAATCCTGAGTCGAGGTACAAAGGCTGGAATAGCCATCTGAATGGTTCTGTTACTGCCTCCCAAAAATGTGGTCATCTGCCACAATTATGGCTGGAGAAAAATCATTAATACAGCACTGATCCAACCTGGTGACCCGAGGCTTCACATGAGCACACATGGGCATCTGCCTCAATACAGCACTGATCCAACCTGGTGACCTGAGGCTTCATATCAGCACACATGGGCATCTGCCTAATTAGAAACTAAAGTACATGAATTTCACAAAACAACAGCTCTTTCAATATTACTGACACAACAACGTGTTCTCTGTACATTTACAACCCCCACTTACTTTCTTACACTGTTCCTCTAATTTGATTTAAGGACACTGTCAAACACCCACTGATTTATATGACTTTTTCTCCCCACCAGCAGCTCCCTATACTACAGGTGACACCAAGGAAAGCAAAGCTTCAAACCAAACCCATCTAACTCAGACACACAAGACTAAAGTCAATGCACATTTTTTCATTTCTGCTGTATTTTAATATGTTCAACTCAAAAAGAAAAGCTTCACATCTGCAGCATCCTTCATCCCCACATCCATCACTGCTCCTATAACCAGTACCAGGCTGACCCAACCTTTTCAGCTTTAGGGCACCTTTCCAAGCCATCTCACCATCTTTGGCATCTCCTTTTGCAGGTAGGTGTTGAGGGAAGTCAAACACATGAGAAGGGGTTCCCAAAAGAGTTTTGTGCTCCCACAACTTCCCCCTAACCTGGCTTCCAGTCCTAACATGAGGTATGGACAAAACCGGTCCTTTGGTCTGAAAGCACTGGTCTCTTTGATCTGAAGATCTGTTTTCTAGAAGATACCTTTTGGAAAAGTATATATAATATTACATATATTATCTAAATTATAATGTATGCTCACCACTGTCAACATGATTTCCCTTTCTAGCAATAACAGAATCCAGTGAAGGAGACAACATGTCCTTTCTTATATTCAGAAAAGCGCAGCTAAGTGGCAAATGGAAAAAGACGGGAAGAGAAGTGCTAACAGTCAGATGGGAAGATTTTGGTCTTGTTTGCTGAATTACCTAGCACATCTGCAGGCTGCACCAAAGGATACTTGCAGTCAAAAATTGATTTCTAGCATGCTTCTAATACATCATCTTTCATTGCTGCTGAATTTGAGCACATAACCCATATTTACAACAGATAGTCACTTGTCAGATGTCTGATATTATTAAGAATGGACATATTTCAGCCTACAGAAGCTCCTTCATAGCAAGAAAAATTGCTTTTTTGGAAGGACACATTCAGGAGGGATGGCACAGCAATTGGCAAAGTGCCTGACAGGTGATTCTTGTGCAGCCACATTAGAGGCCAAGGAAGAGACAGGAAGAACAATACTGAATACAACTGGAGAATTAAGAGTATTTGAATAAAAGATCTGGGAGAAATTAGGGAGAGAATCAATTCAATTCAAGAGGCCATTTCAACAGCCTATTGAAACTACAGTCAGGAAGAAGTAGGTGACTAAGCAGCTACCAACACCTTGGCTTGTAATGGCAAAGTGTTAATAAGCAACCACAGATACAAACAAGGGTGGGCTTAAAGCTAAAACCCAAAGAGAACAAACACAGTTCAGCAGCAGCAAACTGATGTTCTCAGAGCCCTATGCATGTTTATCTTCCTTGTGCAGCATTACATCCACTTTCCCAGTATGGCAGCAACTAACAGTGTTTATGGACCTTAAAATGAAACTCATTCAGCACATCGTGTTCACAGCTACTTACTGACGTGACTGCCTCGGTAATCTGTTTGGGCAAAGCTCATGAAGGGAGACAAGCTCAGGCTCTAGTTTACCAACGTCAGCAAAATGAAGTTGGAACCTAGAAATGTGCTCCTGGAAAACTGGCCAATGTGATCCTGTTGTACTAAGCTGAACCCCAATTATCACTTCAGAGATTAAACAGCCATTACTCCAATCAAGGCACTGTTTTTCTTATGAGGTTGTTACAGATGTGCAGAAAATATAGTGACAATCTCTGGTCTAGATGCTACTTTTATTTATGATCTGCTGTCTGGAATACTGAGCTATCCATCAAGTCTGAAGTACCTGCAGATGTGCACAGATCAAAATAAAAGAGAAAATTTCATTGCTCACTAAACCAGAGATTCTTTGAAAACACTTATGGAATAGCATCTGATTCTGTGTCTTACTAGATTCCTAACAGCTGAAACATCTCATCTCGAACATTTAATGTGGTTGTCTCGCACTTCATATTGTCTTAAAAGTTGATGCACATGCAGTCAACCCATATCTACTAAAATTGCTGTTGTAGTCCTGTTTCTAGGAACAAAGCTGAAATGCATTAACAAGTTAACCTTTTCACACTTGGAAAAGCTCTTCTTCTTCTTTTTCATTTGCACAGCCCTTACTCCAAAGCCTCAAGTACTGGATCAGAAAGCTCTTAATTTAAGTATCATTATTGTTAATAGCAATACTCACCTAACACAATGCAGCAGTATGAAGCCAAGACAGGCTGTCTGGAAAGCTTTTCTGAATGCTAACTTTCTATTTACTGAGCCTGCAGAGGAAACTGCAGCATGCCATCTGTCTTGGTGCTCACTCTTAATTTCCTTTCATCACTGTTTTACCCAATATGAAAATGATATTTCCTGCAGGTTTTAGCAAGGATACGTTAACTTATCTAATTTTATATTTTAATAGAATAACACAAGGCACTGGGACTGATACATATCAGTAATTGCTGCTCAAATGGGTGTAAATTGTCTTGATCAAATCATGAGTGTATACAATTTTTTAATTAGACTGCTTGAGACTTGCAGTAACCAGGGAATGATTATGCTAGTCAGCAGGCAAGGGCAGCACATTTAGCAACTGATCCCTCTGTGTTTCTGTTCTACCTTCCTTCATGTCAATGCAGAGCAAACATGTGTCAAGTCTCACGTACAGCCACTTCCTAACATGTAGAGACTGCACTGGGCACCAGCACTCTGCAAAGACTAGGGCTTGGAGCAAACCATCAGGCATGATATTCCAGTTCTCCAGTCAGGAAAGCTGCACTGGGCACTGTGACTGAGGGTCTCCAATTTATTTGTGTGTTCTCTGCTCTTTCTTATACATCTTCAAGGAGCAAGCAGGTCATAGAAATTGTGCTGGAAGAAGGGGAAACAGTTTCTTTTTCTATATACAACTCCAGCATGCTTGGGGAGAAGAGGTTTCCAGCACCAGTGGGTGAAGATAACAGAAGCATGGGAGAATTGTCAATGATGCATCCATGATATTTCTAAAGAATATGTTTAGGTTGCTTCTTACTCAACCTCACCAATGCCTCTCCCTTAAAATGTAAATATGTAGACATTTATTTGGATTCTGTGCACAAACAAAAATCACACAATTTACCTCAGCTGCAACATACAATAGTCTAAAAGAAACACAAACTGATAAATGACCCACTAATAACGTACTTGCTAATTCTCTCTTTCAGAATGAATATTGTAAGCATTTTAAGACACTAAAGGGTGTAATTAGTTGTAGGAACAACTGAAGACTAATTACCAGTATAGGGAAAAAAAACCACCACCAAAAACATTACTATAATTAGGTTCATTTGTTTCACAAAGAGGAAAAGTCCATAGTATTCTGGAAAACAGTGCTATTTGATTCACATTATTTTCTTGACATTACTAGAATCAGGAAATTAAGTCACAACTGATAGTTTATTTAAAAAAGAAAGAAAATTTTATAGTCCCTTTACATAAAGGTCACCTACTCCCAACTAACGCTCCCATGTACTGAGCTTTCTAGAAAGAGATTTTTCTTCATTTCCACTCAATGCTACACATAATTGAAAGGACAAGTGATGCTAATTTCATCTTCCTAAATGCCACACACTGAAGAGCTAACAAGAGCTAGAGCAGGTACATTTCTGATGTGCACTCCTTTTCAAGCCCTTACATTAATCAGTGCCAGGAGATTTCCAAGTATTCTGTTTCACAGGTCTGGCAATCAATGAAACATTTGGTCTCCAACAACTGGCCTGTTACACCTCATTACAGCATGGAAAAGTTAAAAACAATTCTTAATGACCAGGACACATTGAAGAGCACTGGCTGACTATCACTGCATAAAATCAGGCTGAATCTTCACCAAAAGGCCATTAAAACTATCAGGTCAGAACGGGACTTGCTCATGATTTTCTTTTTTAAAAAGAATTTGCTCATCTTCATATTTCTGTTTGTGAAAATGCTTCAGTGACATTTTAGAGCTAACTTCTACTTTAAATCAAAGAAGGGAAAATTGTACTATTGACTTGAAGGATTTCAATATAAAGCTGTTATCAGTCATTTCAGATGTCTCAGGAAATACAGCAAGAATGTTCTCTGAAAGACTAAGGATATGACAGAGGCCAATTTTGAGTTATCCACGTTTACATCACAGCCCCTTCCCCTGAGTGAAGTACCTCTTCTCCCAACAGAGAGGACACCATGGAACCTCCTTACAACCCTTTCAAATCATACAGGACTCCAATACATCCAATAGATCATCTATTCTGTGTCATTTTTTCACTAGAGACTGGTTTCCTAGAGGGGTGGTCAATGCCCCAAGCCTGACAGTGTTTCAGAGGCATTTGGACAATGCCCTTAAGAACACACTTCAACTTGCTCAGGCCTGAATTGGTCAGGCAGTGGGACTGGATGATCTAAGTCCTTTCCAGCTGAAATATTCTATTCTATTTAGTTATTGCCTTAGGTGTCCACAGTTTTCTGGCACTAGCCTGTGCAATTGCAGAGGCCAATGATGCTCAAAGAACTGTATTGCAGTATTTTCCACAAGCAAACACACGAGTAACCCCTCAGTCACAAGAGGGTTTGTGTTATGGGAATGATCTGAGAGGACTCCTACCTTGGTAACTAACTGCTGTTGCTACCAATTCACTTGTGGGCTGTTGCTCTCTGCTCATGAGGAATGATAGCTCTCCTGAAAGTACAAAACTGTGCTGCTGTTCCCTCCCAGGAGCATCTCTCATTGTGATCGATGCACACAATGGAGAGCAAAAGGAACTGTCAGATAGGGAACAAATAAATAGATCTTATTGTCAGGACCTGCCAGCTCCAACTGTTCTCAAACACAACAGTGCACCCATCCCACTCCTCTGCTGTGCCTACACTGGGATGTACTTCATCAGCCATAGGGCTCTGTCACATTTCAGGAATTACCTGAGCTGATTGCTGTAATCCCAACCACCAAAGGAAGCCATCTCATGCAAGGGCTCTGGTCAAACAGGAGACAGCACAATGTAGATGAGCAGTTCCTCTGCATCTTTGAGAGCTCACGTGGACTACAAGCTAAGGAGACCTAGTGGACAATCAAGTTCAAATTCCTGCTAATTAACAGCTCTTATGAGAACACCTGCACTGGGAAAAGTTTGTGCAAAAGCAAAGGATCATGCTAAAGCCTTGTGCAAAGGCAAAGGAGAAAAAAGCTTTCCTTGCCTGCTGCCAGGTAACATAATGTATTTTATTCTTACAAGGAAACTTACTATTTTCTCCAATATAAAAACAAGTTTAAAACAATTTACAGTTCTTCACCACCCTACCTGCAGTGCTACACATAAGCAAAGCAAAGCAGCCTCCTGAATATGTCTTTAGAGCTGACTGGATCCCATGCTGCTGCAGGTGATGGGCTCCTGCCAAGCATCACTGCACTCTGAAGCAACTGTTTTTACCAGTCAGACTTTCAAATGGGCATTTATATTCATTGGACAACTCTCAGTATTAATATAATAGCCTATACCTTCTCTGCATCAGTACAGTTGAGAAACTGGGAGGTATTTAGGCATTATTCATAGTGGGTTTATTACTTGAAATTAAAGCTTTTGGGCCAGATCTTCAGCTGGCACAAACTCAGCACAGCTCTATTTAAATTGAAGGAATTGTGCTAATTTACATCAAATTACAATGCCTACTGAAGGTCTCTGGGGATTATCTACTTGGTAAGTCAGTTACTTTACCTAATTAAAGTAGTTGAGAGTGTTTCTTAGTAAATTATGAACCACCTATGATATTTATTCATTGAAAAGCTCAGACTGCTAGGCAATACTTGCATATTATCTTTTTTTCCTTCCCTTTTATAACTGAATATATCTCATCACAACTTTGGAACTACATTATCAAATCTTCCCATACAAAGTTTGCATGGAAAAATACCTTTTGTTTAGCACTGACTACTCAATTTAATAATTTATTTTTGTATTTCTTGCACACGTTATCTCAAAATTATTGTGTAGGTACCAAGCTGATGCCAAGCTCCTATTTCTTAATGCTCCAAAAACATTACAGCTGTAAAATCCTGAACATGTTGCCCAAAAAACCTTGTTCTGCTCAATTTTGCCTTTCCTAGACCTCTGATTTGTTTTATTAATACACATAACACACTAAGTACAATATCTTTGTTTTGTATATTCCCAAAGGCAAAGCACTATGACTGTGAAACATGGTATTAACTTTTATTAGTATAAGGGGCCAAAGGTTTGTTAAAATTTCAACAGCACAGACTTTTTTTGGACTGGGCAGTGTTAGAGTAATGGCTAGATTCAAGGATCTTAAAGCTCTTCTCCAACCTTAATGATTCTGTGATTCTCTAACATTTACAGCTTTCCTACATAATTTTCTCAGTCAGACTGCAGGCACAGAATCCCTGTCAAAACAGTATTTTGTATGTATTTCTAAGGCACAAAGCAATCAGGAAAACATAATTTTCCTTACCATGATTTACAGCTGCATATGATGAACCAGAATTCTTTTTCATTAACACAGGGCAAAGATTCAACTCTCTTACCTTTTATTTCTGTCTTCTATCTGCAAGATATAGACCATGTCATCATTGGTGTGAAGCTTGGAGCTGCTGTCTCCCCATTTCAGCTTCAGGCTCTGTGGCCCTGCTGCAGCACACTCTAACCGTGGAGGTAAGGGTGGTAATGGCCTGGTTTTTGCTTTAATAAAGTGGCTAAAAGGTCCAGCTCCAATTTCATTGACAGCCTGGATCCTGATCCTAAAATGAACAACAAAAAGCTAAAGGTTAAATAAAGCACTTTCCCCAAGGTTCTTGGTATAACAAAGTCTCAAGAAACAAGAGAACCTTCTGGAGCTGACTGCTCTGTCCTTGCCACAGTGCCAACTCCCAGTGCTTTTTGTTTGGCTTTGTTAACACAAGTATCATCCTGCTTATACTGTAAGAGCTAGGGTGAAGATGTTGGAAATAGAGTAAGGCAGAGGGGGAAGATTTGGATCAACCCCTCAGAACCTGGTGGCAGTCCCATCAGCCACATGAACAAGGAGAGCAGCACAGAACAAGTACAGCCTGGACAACACAAAGTGTGTAACCATGAATAAATAAAAAGCAAATGTGTTGTGGTTGTCTAACAAAGAACATGGACTGCTTTAGGTGAACTCATTCAGTGAAAGCACTGGTGCCACTGCCATGAAACCCATCTCAGTGTTGGCAAACATCCCTGAAGACCAAAGAACAGTACTATTTCAGTGGGAGTAATGTCTCACAAAGCACACTACTTAAGTACCGGAAACTACTGGGAAGAGCTAATGGAGAAGGTTAAATCCACAAACCTCCTACACAAACTGTGGAAAGATTATCCATCAGTGAGTTATTAGGTCAAATAAAAGTTGGAATGAAGTCCCTCTCCTAAGACGCACAAAAACCCTTGAGGCGTTTGACTTCCATTAAGGACATCTAGAATAAAAGCAGACCACCTGCTTGGGCATAGAAACTTTCATTTGAAATATTCTTAAGACTGAGCCAGTCTTCTAAATTCATTTTCTTGCTTAAGGTAATGACTCCTGCCTTGTGCCTTGGCACTTTCTCTTACCTGTCTGCACCTTAGTTTAGTCATTTGCACACTGAGAATCTGTTTAAAGGGATGAGTGAGGAGTAGCAATCTTTGACCATGGCAACATCAACAGTACCATAACAAAAATGGGAAATAAGCATTTCCAAACAGCTTTGAGGACTGTGTAAATAGAAATATTGTTACAGACAAGCCTGAATGGTTTCAAAAGTTTATTAAATCAAAAAGGAAAATACGAGAAAACAGGATGGGCAAACTAATTAGGGTAATTTTAGATAGTTCAGCCTAGTTTAGATGGCTGGACAGATGCCATTTACTTTGGAAATCCTGTGCACTGCAGCCTTGTATTTTCTCATGGGAAAAGACTCTCTACAAGAAGTGCTGCTTCTTAAAACTATCAGCCACCAAGAAGCCCAAAGTCCCTGGGGAAGGTGGTAGGGGGAGCAGGAAGAGCAGAACCTGGTATACCGCCATGACTGCCACTTCAGGGAAAGCAGATGACAAAGAGAACTATCTTTGCTTGGCAGACCTACTTTGACTGAAGCACATAAAGTGATGTAAGTTCACAAAAACAACACATGAAAAATTGCTTTGATTTGATTAGCAAGTTTTCAGCACTACCACTAGGAAAAGAATATGTTAAAGGGATAGGGGGAAAAACCCTTCAGAGAACTATAATCCTTATTAAAAAACCCTCCCAAAACCGTATTTTCTACAATTTCAAGGGTTAAATTATTAATAAACATATTGCAAAATAACAGAGCCTTATCCACTGATTAGGCAGCTAAAGCAATTGCACACTAAGAATGGACTGTGTTTATACAGTCACGTGTAAACGTGTGGTTAAACCTTTGTTTATTGACTCAGCCATTAACAGGAGTAAAGTACTGCTTGGCACGGAGCTGCATTTTCCTTTTAACCTTCCTTTTGGCTTCAGGAAATGCATCCTGACCACCTCACAACACTATACAATGGTGATTTCATCCTCTTCCTCCCTAAGGGTGGATGGTATGGAGAAAGATCTAGTGGGAACCTCCTCTTCAACTGCTGCATACAAGCACTTGACATAAAAAGAACAAAAGGCTTTTCTAGTATCTGAAGAAGTGTAATTAATATAAGCATTGATCTTATATCATGTTATGATACTGATTTGAAGATTGAAGAGTCATTACATCAATACATAATGGTCTTCCCAGTAACAAAAATAAAGTGAAAACTGCCTGAATTTTCCCTGGATTTTGGCAAGCTATGCATTAGCATATGCATACCAACAGTAACAGCTATATTACAAAATGCTACTACTTCTTTTGTAGATTGATTACAGCAACATGCTCTAGAGTACACAGCCTGTTTTGCTTTGTTTTATTAGGCAATATTTAAAGCCCCAGTAACAACAAAGCCTCTCCTGTCCTCAAGCATCATAACGTCAGCTCATTTCCAAATGGCAGCTACCACACTTTAAAACAAGCAGTGATGAAATGAATCCCTCTCAAACACTGTATTTCTTAAGCAGAAGCTGATAGATGTGCTTTTTAGATATGTGCATGAATATACACCTGCATTTACTTGTCTCCCTTTAGCCAGGTATGTGCACAAGGTAAAAATGTGTCTCTTCCCTCATTTGTTGCTGCTTTCCTCTGTTGCATGGTGTTCTTGCTCCCCCCTTCTGACACACACAAATATGCACACACACACCCTCCTTCTGACTTTGGAGCACAGTAAGACTGATGGAATCTCTTAAGCCTTAAAATAGAGACAGGTATCTTTCCAAATGAACGATGATACTGGGAAAGCAAGAATTGATTTACTGGACTCTAACATGGCTGATGTGGCTACTCTTTTCTGCTGATTGCACTGCCATAAAGCTCTGTAAATTGCCACTATCACTCTCAGAGCCTGAGCTTTTGTCAGACACACAAACAACTACTTTTGGGTTTCTGTGCACATGGCAGTACAACCCAAATCCAGCTGTCACCTCCCTCTGAACCACAGCAGCATCTCCTCAATGGCTATCAGGCCTTGCAAATGTCCTCAGGGAAGGGGTAGAAGGAAAAAGGGGAAAAAGAAGGGGGAAAAAGGAGGACCATGTGGAAGAGGAGGGAGATTATATGGTGGTGGGAGAACACTTTGCAATGCAGCATCTCTGCTCCAGCTCAGGTGCTTTGTCATGTCCCTGTCCCAGCCTGTGACACCAAGCTCTTCCAGCTGGGTGGCACAGCCAGGGTGGGCAAGAGAACTTCCACAATTAAGTGGAAACCAATTACTGTTTACAGAACTGACACTGGGGGAAAAACAACTCTTTATTGTCATGTAGAAATACTGTACAGACATGTAGAAATACTTGCAACAAAACCACTTCCTGAATTCCTTTCATCTTTTTCGCTAATGGTTTCTAAGTGAAAATACTCCAAACACCCTCTTGGAAAGATGGTTTAACTCAGAAATAAGGTTTTTTTTTTAAAATGTAAAGACTATATCTAGGGATACTGCCTAATTCTACAGACCCTGGACTAAGAATATTTGTAACCATTCTCACATTTTCACACTGCACCTTGTAAACATTTAGGGGAAAAAAAATCAGACTAGGCAAATTTAGAAAGCAAGAAATGATCTTTAACAGACCATTCTCTCTTATAAGATTCTTGACCCAGCAAAATAAACACACTAAACAGGATGCTATTTTCAGATTGGCCCCTAAATCTTTTGTATAGTATTTCAACAAACTGAAAAATCAACTTCTGAATTAATTTTAGGGTTTGATATGAGAAGACTTTGACTCCCCAGTTCCCAGAAGCAGAATGGCACCAGCTGCAATACAGGCACCTGTGGAAACCTGTGGGAGTTAAAATGCCATGGACTTCCAAAGGGAGGAGAAGCAACATGCTCCATCAGCAGCAGCAGGCTGGATGTGATGGACAGCAATCACACACAGTCCTACAGATCCCCACACAGACTGTGCACTCCTGGAGCTGGAACAACATCTAGTTTTACACTCTGAAGCATATATTTTGTTTTATAACCCACTTAAACATTGCTAACTTGAGCATCCAATCCATGTGCATTCTTCTCTCCATCTCAAATAATCTTTTCCTTGGTATGGTCTAAAAACAAAATATATAGAATTTTTATTCCTAAACCAAATTAAAAAAGAAGTGCTGCTATTAATATTTAATAATGCTACTATATGTTTCAGTACACTGTGTAACTTCATAAGAAAAGAGGCAGTCTTCAAAATTTGAAGTTATTTTGCAGTGAAGTATCTCAACAGCAGAGCACAATTAACTATGGAATGCATTGACTGAAGCTTGGGAACAGAGTGTAACAGAAAATTGGTATTTCTATGACTGTAGAATACTTATTTATGGTGGAATATTTATTAACTCACTCCTTGTTACATTAGTTCATGGAAAACCAGTCCAAGTATATTACCCTATAATCTGAGTTTCCAGAGCTTCATGGCTATGTCAATAAAGCAGAAAGACTGCAGAACTCAGGCATATTTCTGCAGCTGCTCACCAGCCAGGAAGTTTACACAGAGCTTTGGGGAGGCATCTGCTTTTTGCAGCAGGAGAGCTGAGCTGTGCCTGGTGCTGGAGAAGTCCTCCTGCATCAGCCCTACACTGGCCATTACCAGTATGACAGAAGCACATCTCTATTCCTCCTGCCTTGAAAGTATTTTGGGATGCAAATCGTTCTTTGGGCATGCTGGTTGGATTTGCTACTAACACACAGAAGCCATGCAACTTGTGAGCTTTGAGATCACCTCCTCAAAGAGCCTTGAGTCTGCTTGGTGTATACTTGGGTTGCACCTGTATGGCCATTCCAGTGAAGCTGGACGCAGCGAAGCAACGCCAACCTAAGCTAACAGGTCCAACAGGGTGGACACATGTAGACAAGCTGTTAGAATCACTCCACGATCCAAAACAACGTTCCTTTCCAATTTTGGACTTGGTGGATTCATAGTAACCACGACTTGCTTTCAGTTTTCAGTTCCCACATCCAAAAACATTGACAGTGGAATTCCAATGCAACTAAAACATATAAACCCTTGGCTGATTTACTTCAAGTTCTGCTGAAACTTTGGCGGAGAGTTCAGTCTCAAACCCAGTAGTACTTGGCTTGTTTAGTCTAGGAAAAACAAGCTCACTGCTTTTAAACACAGCAAGGAATAAACACTTGAGAGAAGAGTTAGTTGTGTTAAATAAAGCTGACATGAAAAGAAAAACCGTTAGTGATGAAATTTAGAGAATGAGATCAGTGATGTTCTGAAACACAATTCTAATTAAATCAGGGAGGGCAGAAAACCCATCACACCTTTCAGCACACAGCCTGATAAACATGTTCCTTATGGATGCATTTATCAGGGGACAGATGTTCCCTGATCAAAGACAAGTGTCAAGATATGCTTGAAGAAGAAATATCAATGGAAGAATTAATGATTGATAGCAAACACACTTTGACATGTCTATTCTTGATCAGCAGAAAACTACTTCAAACTACATATGAGGTCCTTTTACAAGTCGACTGCAGTCACCTGTCTTCCCTGACAGGCACAAGATGTAAGATTTGGGGCTTCTCCCTCTCACTTTCCTATAATATTAGTCCATTTGTGCTCCTCACAAAGGATTTTTGGTAGGAACTGAACTCTTACAACAACATTTAGAAGAGTTGCAGTTAATACTTGTGCTGTAGCTGTTCCAGTTGGATCAGAGACAAGCAGACTCCCTGACTAAAAATACATGATTTAATATGGTGCTTTTCACAAAATAATGAAATAAGAATGCAAAACAAAAATCCAGTATGATCTCAGTGTAGCATTGCTTTTCCCAGCAGCAGGAGTTAGAGCTTCATGGAGCAGCATGATTATGAAGAAGAGTAATGTCCTGCTCATCCTTTCATTCCAACCTCCATTTCCAGGCTTTGAAAACAAGGACATTTCCCTAAAGGAAGCTGTAGATGACCACGAACCAGTTAAAAAAGAAGCTGAAGAAGTAAGACTTTGGTGAAGACTTTAAATGGTCCATTCTGGTTGTCTTGACTGAGCAGCTCAAAGTTCTCATTTCAGCTGGTTTGATTCTTGGTTGAACAAAGGTATGAGGAGAAACTAAGGAGTATGAGACTGCCTAAAGATGATGCAGTTCCACAGTTGAGTGGACAATCTATAGACAAACTCTTCAACTTAGTAGTTTTATTAGGTTTTTTTATCAGTCTTCCATCAGATAGGAAAGGATTGAAGAGAAACCTTTCTCTCCATCCATTTACAAGGTAACGAATACAAATATGATTAGTTTTCAGGAAGACAAATTTTCCCAGTGTGGAATGGGGAGATGGCACTTTGCTGGTATAGAGCAAGGAAGAAGCAGCTTCCTTTGACAAGCAACACTAGCTTGAATTGACCACAAAACTCAGATCTTAACACAGTAGAAGACAAAATGGATCACAATGCTACAAACCACTGAAGAACTGAGACAGTGACACTGGAATCATAGTTCCTGGATTTATATCAAGGGTTTTGAATCACCAAATTCCTATTTCATCTTCTTCTTTTCACACTGACAGAGGGATATATATATATGCTGGGGTTTTTTTAAAAACCTATATTTTTATTTTATTACATTGTTTTAAAACCTGTGTATTTTAAGCAGAGATCACAAACTGTTCCAGGCAGTGCAAGCAATGTATGTTCCTCACTTTAAATAACTTCTAGTATATGTAATTCTATACTTGCTACAAGAAGCTCTTTTGAGGGGGGTTACAGGATAAAATTTGAGTAATGAACTTTTCATTTAAATGCTACAAGACCTATAGATTGTGACTCTGAATACAAGGAGAGAAAGGAAAGTGTTACAGCAGGTCTGTGCCATTTTTAATTTTGTAACTGTGTGATCAGATTTCAGTCTTTATTAGAACAGCACTTAAAATAGAATTTCTTTTGTCACATCTTCTGCTGTATTGCTGTTCACTGCCTGCATGGAACCCTTTTTCTGCTTTAATTAGCAATTAGGGAGAAAACATGTAAGCCTAAACATCAAAAGAATAAAATTTTGGCAATGTCACTTAGCAATTTAGACTCTGAAGCAACATAAAGAAATTGTTTTTAAATTCAGATTATCTTTTAATTAATCTCCATATACTAAAGACAAAAAAACCCTGTAGCTACACAAATAACAGTTCATTGTGTGCAAAGATCACACAGGGATCAACATTAACAATATTATTAACAATAATTTACATCCCTGGAATAGTACTGCTAAGTAGCTGAAAAAACATGAGATGTCACGTTGTAATTTCAGTTACCTCCCATTTTTAAAGATTTATTTACCTATCAGCATAACCTTACCTTAGCAGAGCAACTTAAAAAGGAGAGATCAGAGACAATGCAAAGAGAGGAGAAAGAGGTACAAGGGGGACAGCAAAGCAGTATTTGAATGTGAACTACCACATCTCATTGCATAAAGGATTTATTGCAATTTCTGTGCTCCCTAGGCTGGTTGTTTGGGTTGTTGGTTTGTTTTGGGGTTTTTTTAACTCACTCTACATGGCATAAACATTTCCTTTGTAAACGTAAGCTGTGTGATCTCATGCCCAGTGCTCTGCACCACGTCACAAAAACTGTACTCACCGGTATGAGGTTTCAGGAAGCAAATCATCGATAATGTAACTCGTCACATTTCCCACTGGAATGCTGATGTCACCCAGGTCAATGTTGTAGGATGTAATCTCAGCCCCATTATTGCATGGCTCTTCCCAGTTCAGTACAAGGCACACAGAGGGTGAGAGCTGACAGGCATCCACGTGCTCATCCTCCAGCACGGAGAGGATGGAGACTGCATCAGGCACCGACGCAGGGATTCTGCAGGTCACCAGGTCACTGTAGGGTCCAGCTCCAGCCTGGTTAATGGCCTGAGTGGTAAAACAAATAATTTTACAGGATAAATGCTCTCTTTCACATGTGTATCAAGTTCACAATAATGAACTGCGCAGCCTGGAATCGCTGCATGAATTCTTCAAAGGATATGCACTGCTGTTCTTCTCTAAAGCATGACTCATACCTCTGTCTATACTAGGGAATTAATATCTTCCTTTGTCACTCAGGAGTGACTCTCAGAGAAACTGAAGAATATTTATCTTTTCCCTAATAGATATTTAATTGCACTTAAGAGTAACCTTGTTATTAGCAGGAAGCTTTGGTTAGTAAGGGAAAATGTCACAGTCACCTTGCCAGGGACAGGTGACATCATGTAGTTCAGCAAACTGACTATCCAAAATTGTTGAGCCTCTTGGTATAAAATCCTCAGTATACTCCAGAGTGCACCATCAGGTACTTCATGCAATTAGAGTAACCCCAGAGATAAGGGGCATTTGACTTGTTGAGAACTACCCTGGTTCCTGAGTCAGAGAATGGATTAGCTAATTTCATGCTGAAAAGATTCTGATGTAAGAATATAGGAGCTCAGCATGATGCAGATTTCCTCAGAGTCATAATCATTATGGCTGGAAAAGTCATAACTCACTAGCAAACCACTACCAAAGCACACAGCTCAGTATCTTCCACCAGACAGGAAAGCAACAGTTACCAAAGTTTGTCATCTTGACTCAGAGATTCAGAATCCTAGTGGAAACCAAGTTTTAAAATCTGGCCAGTTTCTGCTCATTAATTAGAGGCTCTTGTCTTTGCAAGCTCAACATTGCACAGTTGTACAGACCTGGGGTTTCATCAGCTGATGCTCAGTCAGTGGCAAATGCTGTACATGTTGCATTGGAACTGCCTAGGAAATTACTCATGTTACCTCCTCAGGATTATTTTAAGCTCCTGTGCACACAATCACAGGACCATGCAGGCTGGAAGGGACCGTGAGACACATCTAGTCCAACTTGCCAACCCAATCAGGGTCTAAACTGAATGCAAACTAGGTTGCTCAGGCTTTTGTCCATTTGAGTCTTGAAAAATTCCAAGGATGGATGCTGCACAGCCCCTCTGGACCACTGTTACAATCCTTAATTGCCTGCATAGTGGTAACTTTTTTCTTTATATCTCATCTGAACATCTCTATTTCAACCTCTGCACAGAGCAACACTGGATGCAGTACTCCAAGTGCTCATCAGTGGCATGTAATGGGCAATACCACCTTCCTTGGATCTGCTGACCAGGCTCCTCCTGACACAGCCCAGCATTCTGCTGAGCACATGAGGTACAGAGAAAGCTTACAGTATATCATGGTACAGGAAGGTCCAGAAAGCACAGACCTTCAAAACCAGCTTAGACACTGCTCAGCATCCTCCACCACCCACATTTCCTTTACATTTGCAAAAGTTAGTCCTGAGTCTCCCATCAGATTACAATTAATTAAAAACCCCAGGCTTACAGTGTTGCCAGCAGGACTATGATGGGAATGAAAGGACATGTCAAACAATTGTTTGATTTCTTATCTACGCCTAACCGCAGTGAATAACTTATTTCTGCTATGCATAATACAAACACAAAGCCATGTTCTGTTTCTCCAGGAGGTGTTTTGTTCAATTGAAGAAAGAGATAATAAAGTTAGATTTGTCAGCCTTTAAAAAGCCCTTCAAAACAAATCCTGCTCGGGGGAAATCTTCTATTTAGTGAGGCGCTCCTGGAGCTGTTAGAAGTGAGCCTTGTTTCGTGTTCTGCCAATGATATGATTTGTCTTGCCTCTAAACCAGTGTTTGGCAATCTGTATCTTGCTCCAAGCAATTTATTGTCAGTGATGCTTTTTAACTGCTTTATTGGACAATCTCATCAGCATAACTAACGGGAGTTTCATTCTTCTTTGCTGCCTAGATGCTTTCCCCTGCCACCCCCAAATGACACAATATTTCCCTCTGCACAAGCCACAATTGTTTTCAGGAATATTCATTACAGGAAAAAAGTTGAGCAATACTAAAGACAATTGTCTACCCTGCAGCTAGATATGCCTGATTCCTCAATTCTCTCTTTTATTGAGTTACTGTAGATTGAGATAGCAATACTGTGTGTTTATTAGGAGGCAGAGTAAATGTGGTTTGGGGAATCTTTATTTCTAAAACTAAAGTTTTTTTCTGTTAAAGCTGCTAACAGATAAGAAAAACAGCTATTATTCTCTCCTTTTTTTCAAAAACAGACTAAAATTTCAGAATCTATTTAATTTCCCTTCTTTGTCAGTCATCCATACTTTGTGGGGGTTTTGTGTGTAATTCTTTAGAAGTTCCAGTGAATCTTATAGCAAATTCTGTTCCATATAACATACTGATCAGACCCAGAGGATGAAGCCCTCTAGAAAGTAATACCTGAGTCACTGATGCACTTCAATAAAATATCTCAGTGCTGTTGTGCATTTCATGTAACTTTTGTCTATAGATTAAATAATATTGGCCGTGTTAAAAACTGAGTAGATTTGTGCAACATTTTTGTGGCCCACTCGAAATCAAAGATGCCATACAGCTGGCTGTTTCCATTTTTAACATTAAAATTTCCTTGGGCTCCCCACAGCAGGGGTCTCACAGTCTCCTCCCTGCCCAGGGGATGCTGAATGCTCTCCTTTTTGTACAAACAAGAGGCTCACACTTCCCAGCCACTCACACATGCTCCCTCACCTCTCCTTCCCCCACAGTGGCAGTGCAAGGTACACATCTAGTTATGGCCAAAGCACAAAACACACTTGAGCACACTTGGAGCTGTGGGGCCTGAGCTCCTTGGCTGCTGGCCAGCTGCTCCAAAGCTACTTCCCAAAAATTAAAAAAATTCAATGTCTTGTTTAAAAAAAAAAACAAAACCCCTCTAAGGAGGAAACACTCAACAGAAGCATGTTGTCCTTGATCAAAGAAACCACCCTGGGTGGTCCACATGGTGCCAGCTGGGTGGGTATGTGAACTGTGGGTTGGATTCGTGGTGGTATTCTGCCTTCACATACAAACAAATCTTGTGGAAGAGTATCTTGAGCAAAAAGAGTTTTGCTTCACTGCTGCTTACTTTACCTTCCATTTATTTCTCAGTAGGCATAAAGGAGAAAAAGTGCTGTATTTTAAGATATATATAAAATATCTTTTAACTGCTACTTTTTACTGGAGAGAAAGAGATCAAAGAAATCATATAGAGACTCTATATGAGATCCAATCTTACAAATCTAAGAGACAAAATGGCAATGATGAGAACACACTCTCTGGCAGGTACCATCTCCTATACACACAGAAATCTGCTCTGCTGCTTTGCTTTACCTGATAAATGAAACATGCTGGAGTTCATTATTTAAGCTAGGGGAATCTTCAATATCCAGTTGAAAGATGTTATTTATCTCTCATAACCAAGAAAAAAATTGATCTTTATAAAAACATTTTCTATATCATTATCATTTTGTTTGAGTGTCAGAGGTTGTGTTAGCTGTTAAGAGCATTGGTCACAGAAAGTAATGAAACACAGGAGCAATTTTCAAGTAACACATCAGTGTGCATTACTTAAAACAAACGTGCATTCCTTCTGACTTCCAGGGCACAATTTCAGAGTGGCTAATGATAAAAACAAAAACACAGTGGAAGGAAGCTCTGTTTACATTTCAGGTTGCAAGACATGCACCACCTCATCCTGCCATACCTGTAGTCTGCAGCAGTAATGTGCTGCTGCTGCCAAGTCACTTATTTCAAAGCAGGTGTCTGTGCCACTATATGCAAGTTGTAGAGATTCCTCATCTTCTCCCCACTCTAATCTGTATTCAGAGATGTCAGCACCAGAACATTCAGGACTCTGCAACACAAACATTTATGTGGCTCAATTCAGAAACAAGCACTTCAGATCTCTGTGTTTCACCGGGGAAGGAATAAAGTACACGGAAAAAAACAAACAACAACCACACTCCTTTTTAAATTAATACACCATTACTGTAGCAAATGGAAGCGTACCGAGTTAATGTTCCCTAATAGGTTACTGAAACAGGACAATTCTGCACAAAAATTACCTGATTGAAATTCAGAGAAATGAGAGAATGTACGCAGCTACTTTGCTTTTCATCAGGACACTCAGGAATAAATTGTCTCTCCACTGGCTTGGCAGAAGCTCAACCATGGAGAACACAAAAAAGCATCAATCTAGCGCAGCCTAGTTGAGTGATCAACACACAGCACTGCAAGAGCTGTCCTTTGGGCCTGAAGCAGTCACCCATGTAATTGAGAAAAGAACAGCCTCAACAAGAGAGGAGCTGACCTGAGGTTTGCAGTGAAAGTCACTCATCAAGCTAATGGTCCCAGTATGGGACATGGGGTGTGGATCCTGATACATTAACATCCACAATAAGATTCCTATGTGAATCATCAAATGGTTTGGGTTGAAGGGAACCTTAAAGATCAGCTAGTTCCAAGCCCCCTGCCATGGGCAGGGACACCTTCTACTAGCCCAGGTTGCTCAGAGCCCCATCCAACCTGGCCTTGAACTCCACTTCCAGGGATGGAGCATCTGCAGCTTGTCTGGGCAACCTGTGCCAGTGCCTCATCACCTTCACAGTAAAGAATTTCTTGAAAATATCTAAAGATGTCCTCTTCCACATATCCCCAGCAATCCCTTTATCTAGGGAAACACAAAATAAATACCTGAATGTGCTGGAGATGGGCTAGGCTCAGGCATAAAGGCACAGTTCCCAAACCAAAGTATTTTTTGTTTCTAGCAGAACTACCTAGAGCCATGCTGTGTGGCCTGAAGCAGCTCAGGGAATCCCTGTCCTGTGTGCAGAAGTGTGGCACAGGTTATGTCAAAGACTTTGTGATTAGGGCATAAGATGTAATTTCCAGTAAAGGGATCCAGAGCATTGCTGCACACCACAAGGACCACCCTGCACACCCACATGAGCTTCTCGGTTCTGCCTCAGAGCTTCCAGCTATTTTAGTAGGAGCATTCAGAACTGCTAAGACAGATTTTTAAAACAAGAAAGGCACCATAGTAGGCACCACAGTGTGCTCTCTAGCCAGACAAAATACTCCACAGTGCTTTGCTGTTTTTCCTTCATATTCATATCAGCCAAAAAATGACACTCTTTAAGAAAACATAACCACAGCAAACCACATTACTCCATCCATAGCTACATTTTTAGCTAGAATAAACAAATATATCCTACAAATAAATACAGAGTCTACCAGAAACACTGCTGCATTCCCTCATGGCTGGGGAGAGCAAACGCCTGACCATTATAAGGCAACATTTACAAGTTTGGTGTGATTTCTAGCTTAGAGTCAATGAAATGTTGCAAAAACCATTAATACCCCCAAACAGCATCAAATACACCTGTTTATTATAATGTGAATGCAGATTATGTTTGTATCTTGATGTGGGGTTAGTACAATTTATTTGAGCATCCCATGAATGACAGGAACTCCTTTCTCACCAGGGGTAATGTCTTGGGAAGGAACTCAACAGAAGCAGGGCTGGAATGGCTTCTAGACTTTCAGTGAGCCTGTGGCAGAACTACAGCCTCACTGCTCCATATCACAACATTATTTATGGCAACATCCTTTCCTTTCTGCCTTAATTACACAACTTCTTTTTAAATGACATCAATCATTCGCTAAGCATTTCATCTAACTGTTATTTTAAGAATCCAGTGTCAAAGATCCTGGTGAATGGAGGAGGAATGAACACAAACTAAAATAGAAGTAAATATATGGTGAAGAGACGAACAATTTTTGAGGAAAAACACTACACTGTAAGCATTTATGCAGAGTTGATTTCGTATCAGAGATTCCAGTTTCAGCCAAAATCAAATATTTTCATTCATAATTTGAACTCAGGACATGCTGATATGCTAAAAGTCTGCAGAGAGCACTTCTACGCCACCAGTATCATCTGATGCCAGGGCAGGTGGTCTCATGCCTGAATGCTGGTCTGGATAACTCATGACCAACTTTGTGATTCTTCAGAGAAAAGCAGAGATGATTTTCTATAATATAACAGTTTCTGCATATGGTTTTCTTGCAGAAAAAAAAATAGCCCCAGACCAGTGAACAGCTCTCGAGCTAGTTTCTGAGTTTTGTAGTGACCATATTGGTTTGGGTAAGTGAGATGGGATTAAAGAACCAAAGCACTTGACTTACCTCCCAGCTCACAAGTACATGTGTGTCGGACAGGAAGGACAGGGAAGGTGCTCTGCACTGGCCTGGAGGTCCTGCTGCTGTGGTGACCTCTGTAGCTTCCGAATATGGCCCGTACTAGAGGGAAACAAGGTGCCTGTACATTAATATACAAGC
>NW_008684885.1:0-4152 GCF_000695815.1 Acanthisitta chloris | reverse complement strand
GAACTGGTACTCGGTACGGGCACGGAACTGGTACTCGGTACCGGTACTGAACTGGTACTCGGTACGGGCACTGAACTGGTACTCCGTACCGGTCCTGAACTCGTCGTGCACTGGTACTCGGTACCGATTCTGAACCCATCCTGCACGGGTACTCGATATCGGTCCTGAGCTGGTCCTGCACTGGCACTCGGTACTGGTCCTGCACTGGTACTCGGTACTGGTCCTGCACTCGTCCTGCATTGGTCCTGTACTGGTCCTGCACTGGTACTCGGTACCGGTCCTGCGCTCGTCCTGCATTGGTCCTGTACTGGTCCTGTACTGGTACTTGGTACTGGTCCTGCACGTGTCCTGTACTGGTACTTGGTGCCGGTCCTGCACTGGTCCTGCACTTGATCCTGCGCTCCTATTTGGTACTGGTCCTGTGCTGGTCCTGCATTGGTTGTGCACTGGTCCTGTACCAGTCCTGCACTGGTCCTGCATTCATCCTGTACCAGTCCTGCAGTGGTCCTGTACTGGTACTCAGTACTGGGTTGCTGGGGCCCTGCATGGGGCACTGATGCTGCCCCGTTTTGCTGTCTCCTCTCTACAGGAGTCCCTGTACTGGGTGCCCTGCCCTTGTACTGGTTACTCTGCGCTGCTGTACTATGCTGTGCTGTTACTGCCCTGCTGTACCAATACTGAACCAGCACATGGGACTGGTGTACTGGTGCTGTGCTGATGCCCTGTGGGGTGGAAGCCCCAAGTCACAGCCCACGTGTGATGCTCTGACTGGGTTCCTCTAAACCCCATCCAACCTGGCTTCAAACACTTCCAGGGATGGAGCAGCCATAGTTTCTCTGGACAACCTGTGCCAGTGTCTCACCACCCTCACAGGGAAGAATTTCTTCCCAGTATCCCATCTAACTGCCCTCTGCCAGTGGGAAGCTATTCCCTTGTCCTCTCACTCCAGGCCCTTGTCCAAAGTTCCTCTGCAGTTCTCTTGGAACCCCTTTAGGCACTGGAAGGAGCTCTAAGGTCTCCCTGGAGCTTTCTCTTCCCCAGCTGAACAGCCCCAGCTCCAGCCCTTGAAGCATCATATATCAATCATACACACACCGTATCTTTGACCCGAAAGCTCTTGCTGGCAGGAGCTGAGCTTGCTCAAGGTATCTGTGCTCTGGCTGTGCAGTGGGACAGGCAGGGAGCTGCCTGTTCAACAGCAAAAGCAGCAACACCTAGAATTAATCTGGAACTAGATGCACCGGCAGCTACTCTGCTCCTAAATACCATCTTGTGGAGTTTGGCCTTTGTTTACTCTTCCCTTCGGCTCCTGCTGCCTGAGTTAGAGCCTGTCAGCTGATGAATTCATCAGGCCACTGGATTGGGTTGGTTTGTGCTGCTCCATGTGCTGGTGATGGTGTTGTGATCAGCAGGGTCATGTTCTCCCACTCCTGTCAAGCTCAGGAACCTGCAGCACCCACCGGCCCACATAAATGGGTGTCTGCCAGGAGAGAAGGCTTCACTCTCCTCCTCCTCCTCCATGAATATTGATGGGGAGATGTCTTTCTCCTCATCCCCTCCCTGGCAGCCTTCCCTCCACTGTGTACCCACAGCATATGCTGGTGCAGGAAGATACAAAAGGCAAAATACCTGAAGCAGGGGAACACAGGGAATGCAAACATGCTGCAACAACCAGGCTGAGTGCTGCCAGGATTTTGCAGGGAGAAAGGGGGATAATTGGCACAAACCCAAGGCCAGGGACAACCTGAGGCAGGCAGAGAGAGTGGGGATGAATCCTGCACCCTGCTCAGAGCTGCTGGTGTCCTCCAGCACACAGGGGTGCTCAGGTAACAGTCAGTCACTTCATTGGGAAGCCTTAGGAGAGAGAAAAGGAGAAACAGGTGTTACACAGACAAAGGTGAGGGGCTCCTCATTTGCTCTCACACCCAAAGGTTTACCTAGAGCCCCCTGAAAGCACAGAGAGGCTTTCTAGGGGTGCCAAAAACCCAGCACCATTGCCAAAATTTCTGAGAGCACTCAGGCTCCATGGGATGCTTTGCTGTGCCTTTGCCTCAGGCCAGCAGATCCAGCTGCCTCTGATCTGGCAGACACCTTTCCCAAGCAGGGAGTCTGCCTGGTCTGATGGCAGCAGCTCAGACAGAGAGGTGCAGGCAGAAGGAGGAGGTGCAGGCAGAAGGAGCCATGCTGGCAAGCACTGAGACTGCAGAAGGAAATGAAAGGTCTCCCAAGAGATTCCCATGCCCTGCTGTGGTGAGGAGGTGACCGTATAGCAACCTGTGGTCCCTTCCTTGCAGCCTGTGGGGGTCTGTGAGCTCCTTGCCCAGCCCCACATCTTTCCCACCCTGTTGGATTTGGATATTGAGTGTATCCCAATTTCCATTTGTGCTCCTGTGCTGGAAGGCCTGGGAGCAGGTAACAATCCCCCACCTGTGAAGTGCCCACTGATTCAAGGCAGGTGAATCAGAGCTGTTTCACCCACCCCTGTACCCATAACCTCCAGCCGTGCCTGGGGATGCAGGTGGAGTGATGGAGCACACTGCAAAGGGCTTGGGGACAGCAGGGTCGTGCCCTGTGCTTGCAATGACACCCCAGGTGCTGCCAGCAGCAAAGCCAGGTGCCAGAGCCAGTCCCACCGGTCCTCCAGCTCCACTTCCAGCTGCAAAGGTGCTGTTGATGCTCTGCTGTGCTCTGACACCCCCAAACCTCACACTCAAACACTCAGGCCAAACCCATTTGGATCAGCCTGGCTGGAGTTCAAACCCTGCTGTTGATTCTGAGATCTGTAAGGATAAATGTCAGAAAGATGCACTGAGCTCCCACCTCCTGCTTGCCCAGCCCAGCAGTGACATCCACAGCTCTTGCATCAGTGCTAATAACCTGCAGTTGGACTGGAGAGGAGTTTTTTTGGAAAGGCTCCTCCTTGCCTGTGTTGAAAGACTTGAAAGGTGGTGAATCTACGACGTCTGTCGGGAAGGTAATTGCTCTCCCTATTAAAAACCTGTAATTTATTTTCCATTTGAACTTTTCTGGCTTCAGTGTGCAGCTGCCAGACCTTGTGCCATCACACAGGTGTGTTTGAGACACCTGCCCTCGTGCAGCCACAAACCCCAGTCCACCCAGCTCCTTCCCTCCGGCAGTGATTCCCTTGAACTGCCTGGGTTTGAGGAAGTTTTTCCAGTCCTCAAACTTACCCAAATGCTCTGCAAAGTGTAAAGCTGAGAGCTGGCTGTGGCAAAGCAGCTGTGATCTCACCAGAGCTGTTGGCAGTTTTCCCCCTCCAACTCCTCCTTTGATTCTGCACAGATCACACTAGGAATTTTAGCCAGAAAGTGACACTTGGAAAATTCTTTTTGCTTGTTCAACTGCATCTCTCACATCCTGTCCAGCACTTCTGCCTGCAGCCCAGCTTGGGTGTTTGGGGGAGCATCCTGGCTCTGGAACTTGCCAAGGTACGTTGCTGGGCTAGGAGGGATTGACTCCTCAGTGACTTGAAGAGGAATAAATCACAGAATCACAGAATATCCTGTGTCGAAGGGACCCACAAGGAACATTGAGTCCAACTCCTGCCCTGCACAGGACACCACAGCAATCCCATCCTGTGCCCAAGAGTATTGTCCAAACACTCCTTGAGCTGTGTCAGGCTTGGGGCCGTGACCACTGTCCTGGGGAGCTGTTGCAGTGCCCAAACACCCTCTAGGGAATTAAGAACTTTTTCCTCATACCCAGCCTAAACCTTTCCTGACACAGCTCCATGCAGTTCCCTCGGGTGCTGTCAGTGGTTACCAGAGAGCAGAGGTCGGTGTGCCTCTCGTGAAGAAGCTGCAGACACCTATCCAACCTAAACCTCTCCACTCAGTTCCCTCGGCTGTGCATCCATCTTTCAGCCGGATGCACGGAAGATGTGATGAGTTGACCGTTCTCAGCTAAGAGCGCCAACCTCCCTGCCCAGCACCACAGCGCCGTGTGTGTGGGAGGCGAGGCACGGCACAGGCCATTCGTCGCGCCCCAAACGCCACCGCGAGGCCGCACCGGTGACACCGGTGACATCGGTGACATCAGGGACAGGTAGGGGCAGCGCCGCCCGCCCGCCTCACTTCAGCCGCACGCCCTTGCCCGAGAACCGCAAAGCCGTCCCGCGGGCCGTGACCACGC